>NC_142691.1:13037803-13340833 GCF_056320005.1 Nelumbo lutea
AGAAAGATTTGCAAATTTATAAGAATAAAAAACATAGGCATAACTAAGCGGAGTCTATGCATGGTGCTCCACATGAGCTTATAAACTTGTTCAAAGAGGATTATATGAAACTTATTGTTCTTAGTATTGGCTGATGTCTCTTCTTATTGCTTGGTGTTGTTACTTTTGAAGATGGATAATTAATAAAATTTTAAGGTGGCCCCCTTCATGTAGACTAAAGTTTGGGATAAAAAAGAAAAGATTTGAGTTATTTAATGGCTGAAACTGAAATTGGGTTAATTATCATATACTTAATGTTTTTATCATTTAATTATTTTTATTCACTAAAGACAAATCCATAAGTCATTCAGTCCTGTGACTTCAGCCATTATCAAATGACCCCTTAGAGGATCAATGGTCGGTCCAGTGTAACAACGTTAGTGAATAATACTCATTGGCTTGAAAACATGTAGCTACATGGTAGAACAGATCGACAAAGTAATTACTAAATGAGATCCTCGTGAATCACCATTGGAGTTAAAATGGTCGATTTTTTCTTCATTTAAAAAATCACAAAATGTAATGGTGCATTTTTTGTAAAATATGCAAGGAAAAATGAATATATTTTGCCAAGGAAAAAAAATTACGAGTAACAAGATTTATATTTTATATTACAAAAATTTATAACACATGTATATTGGCACCGGCTCCAATATGTGTATAGAAGGCTATCAACAACATCCGTTGGAAAAAACTGATTTTATTACAAGTTGGAAGGGTTAGAATAGTTACAGGCATACCGAAAAAGGCTTGGAAGTTTTAACCATTCAAGAACCGGATTGGACGGTTAGACTAGAAAAATTGGAAATCAGTCAGGTGATTGGTTTCAATTTTCCTCAAAATCAGAAATTTGCAGCAAATTGCTGACTTGGGCGGTTAACCGTTCGAACGGTTTTGATCATTTTTTTGTTTTTTTAATTTTTAATTTTTTTATTTTTTGTTAGAACGGGCCAACCATTCGGTTTGAACAGTCGAACCATTCGACCTAGTAGCCGGACCCCTAATCGATTTGGTTTTAAAAACCATGGTTGAATGAACTATTCAACTAATTAAATAAAAAAAATCAAATGAGAATTGATTGAACACTTCGGTGGAATTAGTGGTAACATAGCGTCTGTTTGGCATCGATGTCGTTGCTCCAAAAAACGGTGCCACATCGAAAAAAACAGTGCTCCAGAAAACACTTGTTTATTTGTAACTGTTGTTCCATAAAAAACAATGCTCCAAGCCACGCCTTGGAAATAGGGAATGCATGTTTTAGAGTAACACCGAATTTGGCGGTTCTTGGAGCTGTAAGCCTGCAACTTGTTGCTGCCAACTAAGGCATAAGGTGGTAGTGTCATGGACATGATGTGGCACTAGATGATAGGTGCCAGTGTTGAAAACATTTCCTAGACCATTGGTACCAAACAGAAAATGTTGTTGCTCTAAGAAACGTCCTACCTTGCAGCAACGTTTCCAAACAAGAAAAGACACAATTTTCTCATAAAATAATGCTTCCAACCCATACATCAGCAGTAGAAAAACAGTGTTGTATCTGCAGCATTGATGCCCAACATATACATAATGAGCCATTTACCACTAGACAAATCCCTCTCTCTCTCTCTCTCTCTCTCAGCCCATTTGGGAGGGCTTATGCAATGAATGAACTGTGCTAACCGAGCCACTTCTAAGAAGCTACCTATTCCATAGCTTTATGGGTAAGTCATTTTTTGACTCATGGAAGCCTATTTTTGTCTTTCTGGTTTTTTATTAAACAGGATTTCACAAATTTCTAGGTTTTATGGTTCATGCAACACTAGGGGCCATTTGGGTTTTGGATTTTAAGATAGGGAAAGTTGGTATTACATCTCCTAGGTGGGTGATGGGGCAAATTTGTCCCTTTTAATAATTGATTTTTATGGCTAAAATGGCCATTGTCTTATTTGCTTGGGAAATAAAAGAACATAGACAGTATTTAGTGAAAAACACTTATCTGTAGGACTATAATCAGATTGGGCTTGGATCGGATTCAGCCAAAATTTGCATATGATCCAACTATCGAAAACATGCATCCAAATCCAATCCAAAATCCGATTGGATTTGAAGACCTTGGGTTCGAATTCAAAGCATAACAGTCTCATATTGGATTGAAATTAAATCTGACTACTGAAAACCTGCATCCAAATCCAATCCAAAATCATATTGGACTTGAAGAGGATTCAAATTTAATCTGACTACTGAAAACTTGCATTCAAATCCAATCCAAAATCAGATTGGACTTGAAGAGGATTCAAATTTAATTTGACTACCGAAAACTTGCATTCGAATCCAATCCAAAATCCGCTTGGATTTGAATACCTCGAGTTTCTATTTGAATCATAACAGACTCAGATCGGATTCAAATTTAATCTAACTTCACTTTAATTTTTTTATTTAAAAATAATAATTTTCAACTTTTATATATAATAAATTAATGTAAATATAACATACTAAACTTATTATATATATAATATAATATATAGAATATATTTTTTATAAATTTAAATATAAATATATAAAACTTATACATTAAAATCAATAAGTATTATAATATAATCATATTTGGATATTAATTTGACTGGATGAGGTCAAATCCGAATCCAATTCGACTATTAATCAAATATACATTACAATATTTGAATCCAAGATAATTAGATTGGATATCAAATTAGACCTCAAATTTTTGGATATCATTGACAAGCCTACAATATTCGGATAATTAACTCCCCAAAAGACGAAGAAGGCCCTAAAGCCATCAAAACTCAAAGGGGCACTCAATTTGTTGCTTTTGAAGTGGCCTTCACATAGTCTACCTTGTAATAAATACATATCCTCATGCAATATTAGCCTTGAGATTAATGGAATAATATAACTACACATGAGCTAGTAATGGTTTAGTCAATTGATATGTTGTTTATAGGTAGCTCTAAGAGCCCTTGTTTCTATTACACTATTATTTATTCCTTAAATGATATGTTGAGAAAAATGCTCATGAAGGCATGAAATATATTTATTATTAATACATTGTTTAAATGTTTTACAAGGAATACTCTAGATTTTTTAAAGCATGCATGCAATGCATGTGCAATGTATAGGTTTCAACCAGTTGGGAGACAAGGCTAGCCTATATCAGTCATCTTAATCAAGACTTTGTCCATGTTTGCTTCATATAACAAATTATTTTCTTATTTTTTTTCTATTTACGGAGGTATTCTGTAGTGTGGATGAGAAATTGGTGGGTGTGGACTAGTCCACACTATACTCGGTGGCAGGGACTAATCCACACCACACCATAGTCCACAGTTGTTTTGAACTATGGACAAACTGTGTGAACTAGACCAATCCACACCCATAGAGGCATTCTGTAGTGCACTTTTTTTTTTTTTATTTCAAGTATATTGTATACATTTTATGAATGATCTACACCAATATTTTAAAAAATGACCCGAAAATAGAACCATTTTGGCCACCGGTTTTTGAGCCAACGGTCTGATCGATTCGAACTGACGGCCCGTTCTAATAAATAAATTAAAAAATAATTAAAAATAAAAAACATTGAACGGGTTGATGGTTTGACCGCTTGGGTCAACGGGTTGTTGACTTTTTCAATGGTTTTTAGCCAAAGACTAGGTTTGGAGTAAAATGGAACTGCTTGCCTGGACTTTTCCCTGGCTGAACGATACGACCGTTCGGGTAAATGACGGTTCAAAAACCTTGATCTACATAGTTAATCATAAATATCTAAATTTTGCATTTTATATGATAAATATATTAAAAAATGCATCAACGCATTAATATTAACCAACAAATATTATTTTTTATAAAAACAATAGTAAAATAATTAAAATTTTAAAAAATATATTTAAAATATAATTTTATTGATAAAATATTAAAAATAGAAAAATAAAAAATGAAATAAAATAATTAATATTTTATTGAAATGTAAAATAGACAATAGGGTAGCCTTTCAGGGAAAGTGTGAAGCAGGGGATCAAAAATCAAATGTGGACAGTTCCCAACCACGAGATTTTACCATGGATGAGAAATTGGAGTGTGGTCGGGACCTATATGCACTATATTGGGGTGTGGATAGCACTGGTCCCATCCACACCCAACTGAACACGACCAAATCCCGTGGACGGGAGCGGTTCCAAACACCACCTACATTTTGCATTTTTATTGAGTCAAAACTCACCCATGTGGGAAACACACATGGGTCCATTTTAAGGGTCCCATTGCTTACAACATCCAAAATTGACAAATATAAGATGCCAAACTTAATTTTTTTAGAGCATTTGACCTCTAAGGTTATAAGAGAAAAATGTTAGCAAAATGATTCATGAGTTTTGACAGAATGGTGGGTGGAGAAAGAGACAATGAAAGAAAGATTAGTGGTAGAATTGGAGGTATTCAATTATTATTAATATCCTAGATTTGTTTTGTCATTTTTTGTAACTTTTAGCTAGAAAAGCTTGGGATCCTCTTGTGTGACTACCCTTCCTCAGATTCAATAGAAAAAGAGAGTAATCCTCTATTAGTATATATAACAAATTTATTCATTACATAATGCTGCATTTGGAAAAGATGAGTATAAATCCCGATTTAGGGTAAATTTGCACTTTAGTTCACTTTTGCCTATTTGGGAACATTACATTTTTGCATTGACAAATAACAGACCAATGCATATTTACATTAATTATAATATGTAAAAGTACATCAATAACAAAGAAGTAAATTTGCATTCAAGTGGGCTTTTGATAAAAAAAAAAAAAAACATATGCTTTATTGGAATTTGTATTTGCATCCATTACAACTAAAATATTGTTTGGTAAGAAGGTAAATTTGTCAATGCAAAACTAACTCAACTTTACAATTTATATGAACCGTTTTACACTTTACATATTTGCATCTTTTCTAAGCACAGCCTAAAGGGTTGGTGTGTCAACCCAAGTTGCTGGACCACCTGGGTTGGTCATGTGGACATTTTCCTACCTTTTTATTTTCTTTCTCTTATCCTTTTATCTCCCACAGAACCATGGCATAAGGGCAATGTACAAATAATAGATGGACCAAAAATGGGCTAAGGAAATCTGGGTTGTGTACCACAGATAATGTGGGCCGATCCACAAAGGATAACAAAAAAATCGCTAAAATTGTTCACTGGTTTGAGTTTCAAAGCTGGTTCAGGAATTAGGATACACAAGCCAAGCTGAAAACGAAGTTTCCATTTTGTTAGTGACTGGTTTGAGTTTCAAAGCTGGTTCAGGAATTAGGATACACAAGCCAAGCTGAAAACGAAGTTTCCATTTTGTTAGTGAACCATCCCCGACATTGCTGCAGTAGCATTGGAAGATAGGATGGATGGTGATTCTGGCCCATAAAGAACTGCAACATGGTTGAGTCAATCTGAATTTGAAAGCAGCCCAAGTCATCCAATAGCTGTTGGAGGCTTGTGGGTTGTGATGCCGATGTGTTAACTGGCATCCAACAAAAGCCTTTGGACTCTTCCCATGTTAAATTGTAAAGGGAAAATTTTCGATTAGTATCTGTACTTTGGGCCTGGTGTCACTTTGGTCCCCAAATTTTGATAGACGACAATTTAGTATATGAATTTTCGAAATGTGATAATCTAGTACCTATTGTTAATTAACTGTTAACCAGCCATTAAGTAGCATTTGAAAAAGACACAATTGTCCTTCGAGTGTCATCTAATTTTTTTTATCAACCATCTAAACATTGACAAAAAATTAACAGTCCCAAATCTTTGCCTCTTCCATTCAAGAAAGTTGGGGTCACATTTGAGTGGACATTCTACTAATCCCAACTTTCTTAAATAGAAGAGGCAAGGATTTGAGACTGTTAAATTTTTGTCACTATTTGGATGGTTGATAAAGAAAATTAGGTGACATTCGAAGGACATTTGTATCTTTTTAAAATACTACTTAACGACTGATTAACAGTAAATTAACGATAGGTACTGGATTGTTACGCTTTGAAAGTTCGGATATTGAATTGTCGCATTTTAAAATTTGGAAACCACAGTGGTACTAGACCCAAAATACAGGATATTAATCGGGAATTTTTCCAATTGTAAACACCAGCTCTCAAAGCTTTTTCTTTTTTTTTTTTTTTTATCTCTCCCCTTCCAAATTCTATTTTAATGAAGATGGGAGAAAAGAAACTACACAACTTTAGCTGATTTTCTCCTTGGGAGATGAAAGCCCAATCTGTAGGCTTTATGTATTCACTGGCATGTTCATTATGATTGGTTACATAGCCTGTCATATACAGTTATGTGAGCAGCAGAAGATCTTGTTAAGGTGTATTAATAAGCCAAAGATCCATGTGTAGCACGGTTGAGAACAATACGAATTTTGTGTTTATATTATGTGTTCACGAAGAGGACAATGACATACTGTAGCTTTCTATCCATCCACCAAAAGGAAAGGACAAGGCGAATTGGTGAAAAAGTAATGAAGCTAACTGGGGAGATCAGGTCAACAAAGTGTAATATTTAAAATCGAGATGCTCTATTTTTTACCATATTTAAAATTAAATGGTGTAATTTGTGTTGATCCAAGTGAAGTTCTTATTGTTTGATAGGGGAATCCCTTTAGGTTAGTTCAGAGTTATGTTTGGAGTGGGCACAAAAGTTAAAGCAAGGTTTGATGAATATAATTGATAGATAAGCCCAAAACACGGTGAAAATAGAGCAAGCACATGAGTTCCATGAACCTTACCACGGAGAACTATTAGGCCATTGGTTAATCTTATACTTAGGCTCTGTTTGTTTTTTGATAAGTTATTTATCTGAGTAAATGCAATTAATTTAGTAAGGTTTTTTTAAGAAATACTTATCCTGATAAGTGTATTTATTCATGTTCTTTTATTTCCTAGGTAAATAAGGCAATAACCATTTTAGCCATAAAAATTCATTATTAAAAGGGACATTTTTATTTCGTTTAAGTGTTGGCAACCTTCTCCCTAGGTGAAAAAGTTATTTACCCACCTATAAGTGATACACATGAAAATAAACTTTCCTTGATCCCCACATAAATATATAAAAGGAACATAGGATTTTTGGTCAATGAGAACCGAAATCCCATTGACCAACTTTCCCTCCTCTCAAATCTGTATATTTTGTTTGAAATTTACCATCCAAATGTTTAGTCTTAAAGCACTTAATTCGAACTTTTTAATTAAATAATTCATTTAGAATGGGACCTTTATAATGTGATTTTTAATTATTTGAGTTAGAAATAGCACAATTTGAGAGATAGAGCGAGGCCCGCTCCATTTCACATTAAATTATAAATTGTTTACCCCTTTAGTCTCAAGTATGAAGGAGGTCATTGTCTGAAAGATTTGCTTCAATACATACGAGGTAGAGTGGGATCCATGCCAATCTACATATATTTTTATTTTGAATAAAATTTATTTACCCATTTCAATGAGGGCTAGACACTTGTACGTGTAGGAAGAAAACGTAGAATGTGGAGAGAGGAAACAAATGGAGAGAGAGGGAGTCACGAGGGTGCAAATCGGGTATCCAATTTCAATATTTTACACTGCACTGGACTCGGTCTTGAGTTGGATTCATTCAAATTTTAATAAAACGCCAACAACCTAAACCCACCCAAGTTGCATCCTTAGAGAGAGAGAATGGAAAAAAAGAAAATCGAAAGTGATTGGATTTTGTATATAGTGGTTTGAACATGAAGTTATGACAATTATCATACAGTGAATGCTGTAATTGATGCCTTTTTATTATTTTATTTCATTCCTAGTGATTTATTTGTTTAAGATACACTTTCATTTGCATTAGTACAAATGCATGAATGTGCAAATGAAAATAATGCAATATCTGATTCATTATTTGATTCGGGTTTTACTTTACTTTACCTCAGGTTTTATTTTACTTCATTTTCAATTTAAACAAATAAAAATAAGGCAATAATTGAAACAAAAATAAATCAAAAGTTGCAAGTTCTGTTCAGTTTTCAGTAAGTTATCTATCCGAGTAAATGTATTTACCTAGATAAGTATTTCTTAGGAAAATCTTACCCAACGCAGTCTATTTACCCATCTTCTTTTTATTTCCCATGTAAATAAGGCAATGACCATTTTAACCATAAAAACCCAATTCCATTCAAGTGCATTTATCCATTCGTATATGTATGGGAAAGTTGGTTAATGAGTAACATTTTCCCATTGACCAACTTTTCTATGCTCTTTTTGCATTAAGCAATAGTCCCCATAGTAAATATGTATGGGAAAGTTACCCTTACTTTTCTAGGTAAAACTTATCCATCTCCCAGGTGGGCAAGTAAGTTTTCCAACTGGAATAAATTTTTATAAAATATGATGGGACAATTTTACCCATTTTAATAGTTACTTTTTATAGGTAAAAGTGTCATTTTATTATTTACCTCGCTTATCCAAATAAGTTGCACTGTTACAAAAGAATAAGGCATGAGTGGAAAAATTATTTACCCTCTTAGAGATGGATATCACTAACTCGGGTAAGTAAGTACCTAGGAAAATAAACTTTCCATGGTCCCCACATAAATATGAAAAAAAGAACATTGGTTTCTTAGTTAATAGGAACCAAAATCCCATTGACCAACTTTCCCCCCTCCCAAAATATAGAAAAAGAACAACCCCCTAAATCATTTGCACTCCCATACTCTTGTATGCCAACACAAATAAAATCACACTGAAAACAGTCGGGCCTTAAGAACATGGTATGCCAACCGGATGGTGTTTGTGGGGTATATCTTAAAATTCTCTTCTTAACTTAAGCTCTTTGACTTGTCATTTATTATTAGTTTTTATATGTTGAATTTCAAGAGAAGAGAGAGAGAGAGAGAGAGAGAGAGAGAGAGAGAGAGAGAGAGAGAGAGAGAGAGAGAAACAAATGGATTAATTAGAATTTTCTTATGATAGTTTGGACGAGTGTACAAAAGATACCAATCCAATTGCATAAGCCAAACAAATGTTTTTGGAAAATCTTAATTTGAATCATTCCTAGTGGACCTCTCAAGCAACTTGAAGAGCATCTCAACTTGGTAGGCGTCTAACAACTTGAACAACATCTTAATAGATGCTTTATGATGAGGGCGGATTTGGCCCTCCAATGACATTATGACACTTGGCACCTCATAACAACTGGGTGACACCTGTGACCACTTTGGTAATAACTTGCCTTTGCTAAGTTGATGGTGTCTTAGTAGGCGTAGCTTGGCACAGGTGCGGCCTGGCACGAGCGCGGCCTGGCACAGGCGCGGCCCGGCACAGGTGCGGCCTGGCGCAAGCATGACCTGGTGGCCTGACCCTAGTGCGACCTGGCCTTGGCACGAGCTGGCAGCCTGGCCCAGGCGTGACCTGGCCCTGGCATGAGCTGGCAGCCTGGCCCTGGCGTGACCTGGCCCTAACATGAGCTAGCAGCTTGGCCCAAGCACCGACCTGGCAGCCTGACACGGGCGCCAACCTAACAACCCCGAGGACCTCACCACCGTACCTCGCATTTTACGAGATTGTGACTTGTAACGGCTATATTAGCTCGCCCACTCCTCGAGTCAGGCGAAAATGGGCAAACTTACCAGTTGGTAGCTTTATCCTCACCTAACACGAAAGCAGGTCCCATCACAGCGGGAATCCAGTATATAAAGACCTCACCCCCCAGGGGCAAAGGTATGCGAAAAAAGGAGGGGTAACCTCTGCTCTCTAGCTCTCTCATTCTCTAATATCATTCTCAGCTCTCTCCACTAAGTGCTAACTTAGGCATCAAAGTGACATCGGGTTAGCCATCCCGGGTCATCTGACATTTGATTCATTGCAAGCCTCTAAAAGAGCAACAAAGCTCATTAAGGTAGCTCACCACTAGGCAGCTCATCAAGATAGTTCACCTCCAAGCAGCTCATCAAGGTAGTTTACCACCGGGTAGCTCACCACCAGGTAGCTCAACAAGGTAGCTCACCTCAAAGCAGCTCATCAAGGTAGTTCACCACCTGGTAACTCACCATCAGGCAGCTCGGCACCAGGCAATTCGCCACCAGGTAGCTCACCACCAGGCAACTTAACACCAACCAGTTCACCACCAGGTAGCTTGCCACCAGGGAGCTCCAGCCTCTGAGTCACAGGCCACTTGGAGTAGATGAGATAACGAGATACTCATCCAAAAAATTGATACATTACGAAAAAATGATATGTGAATAGAAACCGTTACATCACTTTATATTAAAATGGTGGGATTATATTTATATATCTCATTTTAATTTCTTAGGCTCAGTTTAAAACAATATGCAAGGTTTTTTTATTGCATATATTTGCATTTCTACTCTTTCCAAACTGAGCCTTAAAAATCAAATAGACCCCAAAGAATAAAAAATAGTTTAGCATGATTAATCTAACAAGCACTATTAAATAGATTTTGGAATGACCAAGTTTAGGTGTAGTTCCACCAGTATCCATAAGTAGGCAAAATTTATGATGCATCCACTGTACCGTGCAACAAAATACATGATTGGTTGAACATGTTGATTAGTATATTTTATTAAACATGGAGGCACGCTTTGTGAAACATGAATCAATGAAAAGGTGAGCAAATTTTAATGTGATCAGTTGAAATTTGGATTTAATATGCAACCAATATTAATTAATGCGGGATGAGCTCATTTTGTAGCTCCAAGAACATGAGTACAAAAAAAAAAAGAAAAGAAAAATGCATTCACCATGGTATAACTCCCATAAATCATGTCTTTGGGTGCTTATTTGTATAAACTGATACAAACTCTAGTATGTTAAATCATGTCTATAATCCCACCTGTACCTTCTACACAATAACAATCTATTATATTAAAATTCATTATATAAATTTTGTAATTCTTAGAATCATGGTTTTTGAACCGCCATTGTCTCGAACAGTAAGACCGTTCAGGCAACCGGTTCCGTTTTACCTCAAACCCGATCATTGGCAAAAAATTGTTGAATTAATCAATGACCCATTGATTCGGATGGTCAAACCGTCAGCCCGTTCAACGGTTTTGGCCCTTTTTATTTTTAATTATGTTATTTTATTGTCAAAATAGACCATCCATTCAAATCAGATAGTCGAATTGTCAACCCAAAAATCGATGGCTAAAACAGTTCAGTTTCTGGGTCATTTTTTAAAGCCATACTTGGAATCAAACCAATGCCTATTCATTCAGCACTCCCAAATCATACCAATGTATTGTAATATGCCTATTTCAAAAATTTTTATTGGTTTTCTGATTTTATTTTTCTAAATCCTCATCTATGCTACAATACTTCTTTGTATTTTACTAGATTTCTCCCACTTGTTATTGTTCCCATCCATACAAACCTATAAAAATCTTATTAGATGGAGAACCAATAAGACCCCCTTAATCTAATTAAAACCATATTAAAATCCTGTGTGCAACAACCAAAGTTCAAACTTCAAAATTGGGTTATTCATTTGAAAGACAAGAATCTTTACCACTATACCATATTGCCATAACTTGTTAAATCGCCATAAATTTAAAGTTTTATAACTTTTAAGACACTTGATTATTACAATTTGTTATTTCAGAGAATTAACGAATTAATGGGGGTTATATCAATTTCCTAAGTTATGCATGCATATTTTAATTATTCTACCATTTAGAGTTTATTCATTTTCTTTAATGTATGCATCTCTTAAATTTGTCTTTCAAATATTTTTTAAATGTTAGTAGTTACATTGAATTAGGGGTGATTATTTTTAGCCTGGCCCAACCCAACCTGCAAATTTATACTCTTGGGCCTATGTTTTCTGATCAGGGACCACATCAAGCATAGAAAATTTATGGCCCGGGATTGGGCCCAATTTGTTAGACCTGCCTTTAATATATTTATATGTATTTATAATATATATATGTATATACATGTATATGTGTCCATATGTCAACTATTAAAGTTCTAATCCTCCATGAATACCTCAAACTTTTTTAAGCCTATCAACGACCATCTTTGAGTCACCTTTGACTCGAACTTTTGAAGATTCTAATTCCCTTGCAACCAAAACACTTCATCTAGCTTCCATTGTGCTTCTTCACCATTGTTTCCAAGTTCAGTTTTAAAATTTGCTTCTCTTGATTCCATTTTAATTTCTATGAATTCTGTAGTCTGAATTGCCTGTTTAAAAAAAAAAAAAGAGTCAGTCATTTGGACAATAGGCCAATTATATTACTTGTATGTGTCTAAATGACTTGGAATCACAGGTCATTTTCTCCATTTGAAAATGAATTGGTCTGTGATTCCAAGTCAATCATTTTAATTATGAATTTTTTTTGGTTAAAATGATCATTTTCTTATTTACATAAAAATAAAAGAATATGGGTAAATGCACTTATCCGATAAATGTTTCTCAAAAAAAATTTACCCAGGTAACTGCATTTACTTGGATAAATAACTTACCGAAAAGCAAACAAGGCCTAAAAGTAAATACTTTGATATTTGTTCATTGTCTCCATTTGAACTAACACTTAGTAGTGATTACCAAGGTAGGCAATTCCTCATAAGAAATCATGGATTTTATGGCTAACACTTGATTAACCTGTTCTAGGCCTATTATATTTCCAGCTTCTATGTTTATTCTGTGGACTCTATAAAAGCATAGAGGCCCACAAATGGTTTTTTCCGAACCCAATTCTCTAGTTTTTAAAATTCTTTATCCAAGCCCCATAAGTTTTTTTTTCATGGTTGTTAGTTTAAAAATAATTGTATCTACAAGTACACAAGTATTTTCTTAATATATACTTTCTTTGGTAATATATTTCCTTCACACTAAATCCACCCAAATATTATATCTGAGTTCTGTTGGTGTTTTCCACTCTAAATTGGTGAAATTAGCTTTGTTTATATCGTGGGCATATTTAAGATCAAGCCCATCTATCCCATAATGTTTTGAATTTTGTCAACATTACCCCTAATTTCTTTGGTAAAAGAAAATAGCTCATCACATATTGGGCCATAATTGAAGATACGGTTTTCATGTAAACTTGGTTTCCTCTCCACTCTTTCTCTTCTAATTCTTTGAATCTTGGTTAATTTCATTGGCATCCCTCATATTTCTAAAAGCATTTCATTTACCTCCTAATAGAATTGTGTGTATGCGTGTGTTTTTTTTTTTTTTTTATTTTGATTGTAGTGATAAATATACCTTATTAAACATGAAAGTAAGCAAACTCTTATGTGATTGGTTGAGATCTTGATAAAGTGCAACCAATGTTAGTAAATGCATAATATGTTGAACTCTGAATTCAATTTAGACACCGTCAAATTATATTAGGCGTCTGTTTGGCATTGTTTCTGTTGCTTTAGAAAATGGTGACACATCAATGCCATGTCGGAAAAAAAAATGGTGCTCCAGAAAATGACTGTTTGTTGGGAACCGTTTTTTCATAAAAAATAGTGCTTTATGCCATACTTTAGAAATTGGGAAGGCATGGTTTGAAGTAACGCCGAATTTGGCATTTCCTGGAGCTGCAGCTCGTTGCTACCAATAGGGATATGAGGTGGCAGTGATAGGGACATGATGTGGCACTGTATAATAGGTACCAGTGCTGAAAATGTTTCTTCGAGCATTGGTACCAAACAAAAAACGTTGTTGTTACTCCAGGAAACGTTCTATCTAACACTAACGTTTCTAAACAAAAAAAAGGTACTGTTTTCTCAGAAACTATGTTTCGAACCCACACATCAGCAGCACCGTTTTATCTACAACATCGATGCCAAACATATACTAGATTGTGCAATTAACACAGAACACACACACAATTATATTCCATTGGTGGAGAAAACTACAATTGAGTTGGTTTCACAGCCCGCTGGACAGCCATCGCGTTCAGCTAATCAGAATTCATTCATTGCACCATACAGCAAAAAACTTGTTTGGTTGATTGCAATGGTAAATAAAGAGAAGAATATATTTATAAAATATGAAGCAATAAAAGTAAATAAACTTTAATATAATTAGTCGAGATATTAATTTATTCTGCAGTAAATATTAATGAATGCAATTTGTTTCCTTCCATACTGTAGGATCCTTTGGGTCCTGCCACGTCATTTGCTTGTTTTGGTTGATAATAAGATCAAACAAACTTATTCTTTCTTATCATTTGGGTCCTGCCACGTCTACATGATAATGATGTGAATTATTGTTCACAGAATTGATAAAACAAAGGGAACATATAAATATGAACCACATGCTTTAAAACGTGCATCACTTGCCACTTGTCAAAAGAAAAAAAGTTTTCTTTCACATCTATACATCTATTAGAAAAGCTCCAAAATCAATGCTTACATAAAACGGGTAGTTAGAATAATCGGATCTTGATCTCTTTTTCAATTGTAAAGCATTCTTTACTCGGACCCAGTCAATGATGTGTTCTAATTCCAGGTTTATGATGAGTTCTGATTTCTGGGTCCACCCAGAAATTCTTCAATTCTTCAATTCGGGGCAACCCGACTTGCTCCCTTTGAAACTAGTCGTTGGATTTTGGAATTCTGGTATGGGGTTACTACTTACTAGGGTTGGGAAAGGTGCAGTTGGGCTGGACCGGCCAGAAGTGCATAAAGCCCAGCTTATGTTGGAGCAGTCCTCAATTGACTCTAGAAGATTACAGGCCCAATACATGGCTTATCATGGCACTCTGGGTTTCCTGAAAATATATCTAAGGACATGCCTGAGTGTCATGACCTAGACAAGTCACTTGTTCCTATGGAGCCATAAGCTTTAATAAATAGTTCTGCACGTTAACGGGCTAGGCCGATATTGGGCCCATCTCATGCAGTCCGAGTCTTTCCAGTAGTGGGCTGAATACTTTTAAACAAGGATCCATTTTTTGATGGGCGAGGTCCAAAACCATCCATTTCATACTTGGGTCCTGTCTCCATGCACATGATGGGCTTTGGGCACTATTGTCACATTGTCAGACTGGGACTGGAGCATGTGGTTGAATCAGCAGTGACCCAATGAGCTTTCTGGGTCCTGGTTATTTAACAGTTTTCATGGACTGAACGATTCAACAACCCTGTCAACTGATAACACCGTGACCCAGTCAGCTCTTCTGTTTTCTGTCAGGTCCAACTAATTTTACATCAAAATTAAATTTGAAATAATGCTTTTTTAAGATTGTGATTGTAACACCCATTGCCACGTGTAATTGGGTTTGGGGTAAGTTTAATGAGTCAAAATTTCTAAGAACCGGGCAACCCAAAACTGTTTTGTGTGGCTGCCACTGATCCACTGTCTGGTCTGGCCGACCCCGACAACACTGGCCGAACCGACCCTGGGCCTGGACTGAAAATAAGGAAACGGAGAACGAAAAAAATAGGTGGAAAAACAAAAACATGTGGTGGAACTGCACCAGCTTTATGGATTGGTACATTCACGGGATAATATTAAGGCTATATATAAATATCTTAAACCATGAATCGGATTTCCCTGCGTGAAGGATAAACATTGAATTTTTGAAATGCCACGTGCTAAACTTGACAGATGGAATGATGTTGAGGTGGCAGGACATGTAGACCCCATTGGCCCCACCAAATCAGTTATTTCTATAGAATGTTGAACTAACTTAAGCTCCATTTGAAAATAGTGCAAATATCGGTTCAATGTATATATGCATTCTGATTCAATTTTGCTAATGTTTGGTAAAAATATATTTATGTCTTAGACAATGATATCAAATACAAAGCAAATTTTGCACTTATAACAAAAAGTTGTTTGACAAGAATACAAAATTAAACCAATTTTGTATTTGCATGGACTAGAGTATACTCTAAACATTTGTATTTGCACTCTATCTATACGCTTCCCAAACGGAGCCTTTTAATAACTTGACCACGTGGAGTTAATCCGTTTTAATTGGGAGCTGGAGTAGCAACACTACTAGAGCTATAAGAACATCCATGACACACACAGAGAGAGAAAGAGGACGAAGCCCACAGACCCGTTTGTAAACCAAAGTGTCTGTTGTGTAGTGTCCTCGTAACATCGTAGCGGATGTAAATACATTGCCCAAAAAGGTCCACACGTCCTACCATCCGAGGGGACTGATTTGCCACCTGTCCCACATTTGGAAGAACCCGACTGACCATCGCATAGGTCCTACCTAGTAGATCAGCGTTTGGCTGACAGGTAAGGTGCAGTTCGAATCCTCTACGGAACTGGCACGATGCTGCTGGGCCAACTCTGATATCCCACGTCAGCCAGATGCATGAGACCCACGCATACGGAGCTGGCACGAATCATGATGATTGGCCCAGTTATGCGAGTGGCCAGGACAGTAGAAGATCGGAACTCGGTAAGGAAGAAATCACAGGAAATGAAAAACCCAGAAACACAGATCGAAAGAGATGAAGTATCGTGAGATGGCTTTTCTTATGTACAGAGAAGAGAAGAAAAAGCGTAGTAGTAGTAGTTGTAATTAGTTATTGGCTTCTTGGCCGGCCGTCGGTGCCGACGAGGACCAGCATTCATCTGGGTTGGGGTAATGGGCAAAGCCCAAAGGCAGCAGCAGCCATTGATAGTTTAGGATTGGAATAATCTGTTGCGTGCCGTTGAGTTTTGTGAAAGGTAGGAAGAAAAGGGAAAGGGTGAGGGAGTGGGAATTGGACCCAGCTGGGCAGAAGCAGAAACAGAAGAAGAACCCAAAACAAGAGAATTCGGGGGGAAGCTGGACTGATCGTAAGTTCCAAAAAGCAAAACAATATAAAATCCAGAAACAACACGAAGCTTAGAGACTGATACAAGAAATGACAAGAATGACAATGTGGGAGCTAGACGAGGCGCGTTTTGGGTTGGGGGTGGGCCTTAGCTTGTAAAGACAAACACTTTCACTCACCCATCTTATCTCTTTCTTCTCTCTCTTCTCTGTGTGTGTGTGTGTCTCTGTGGATGATGAAGCGAGCGAGCGCATGCATGCAAGCAAAGCAATATAAGCTGAAGGATACATCACCAAAACTGTGCTTGACTGAAGCTAAGCTCTGGAGCTGGGCTGGCTGGTCATCGTCAGGTAAGGTACACTACTACAACAACTACTATAACAATTTTTTTCTAGCGTGACGACACGTCGAGCCAATTCCGATAGCATATGCTGGTTCAGGCTGCAGAAGTAACAGCAGCAGCAGCAGCAGTAGTAGCAGAACTGGATATTGGGGTTTGCATCGGTTGCATGGCAAAGTGGCGTCAAGTGAATTTAGGCATCAGACAAACAGAAACACCCTTCTTCTTCACAAACCATGCAATCTGCCCCTCTCCTCTGCCTCGGCCACAGCCACTCCTCCATCCCACCGGAACGCGTGCAAGCTTGGAAGCGTATGATGGGGATATCGCATTTAATGCTCCTTTATCTCATCTCTTGGACTTATCTCAGCCAGCTCTCGGCGGCAGACAGATAGAGATAGTAAGAGAGAGAGAGGGAGGGAGGGAGAGAGAGAGAGAGAGAGAGAGAGAGAGAGAGAGAGAGAGAGAGCGGTGGTTGAATCATCTCATCTGGAGGGCCTGAGGGGGGAGGGTGCAGGGTGGGAGACTCCAAATTTCAGCAGCTGTCAAGTGTCAATCCGTTCTGAACGCGTACGGTTATCTATGGAAGTCCGCCACAGCCCCATCATTGTCCCAATAATCAGTCCGAGAGCGAGAGACGACGACTTACAGTGAGCAGCTTAATAAGCTTTTTTTACCCATGCAACCCCAAGAAACAGACGAACCAACAAACGTCACTGATCACTCTCCTCCTCCCTTCCATTCATCCCAACTCCCAACTGAACTAACGTGCGCCACTGGGTTAGCTGGCATGAACCATGCGTGCTTGTGTATTTGGTGAGAGGGTTGATAAATATGGAATGGAATGGATCATACCCCCCTCATCATCTCAGACCCGGAGTGAATAGTCAGGCCTCGTTCAAGTAATGCGTTTTATTATCTGGTCAAATTGCAGTGTGGGTGCAGTGTTGCATGCTTCGATGCTTATTTGGGTGAAGACTTTAACGGGAGATTTTAACGTTTTTGGTGGGTGGATAAATAATAAATAGAGTATCATTTACCTAAGCATTAATTCTCTTCCGCCTCGTATCTGAGTTTGGGTACGCAAATGTTTTTTTTTGGATAATTTTGTTTCATTCAAGTGTTGATAATTTTTTATATAGAGGAGATGAGTATCATTTATTCAAATAAATTGATTATTTAAAAAAACATAAATTTTTAGAAAATCTCACATAAATCTTAAAAAAGAAACATATAAGTAGTACCTTGATAAAAAAGAACCAAAATTCTAATAACCGACTTTCCTCATTAGACAGATAATTTCAATGAAACCTATTATACCAACATTTAAACATGAGAAATTGGTCAATTACTCCGATTGGCTAATTCAACCCCTATAAGATGCGGACAAACAAACGAGGCCTCAATACTGAAAAGTGATAAGGAAATTCTAGGCCGATGCCGGTGCCATTGTGCCAAGGACCATCAACTTAGACTGGTCCCTGGCAACACGACATTTCTTGGTAAATCCCCCAAAACACGCTTGGAATTGGAATCTGCGGCCAACAATTCCTTAAGGCACGTTCTGGGCGGTTACCAAAGAATGGGCTTCTCATCTGAATGACTCGACTCCACTTATCATTTCTGCCATACCAAGGAATCAGGTACCAGCCCTACATCAGCCACATATAGGGGACCTCTCTGCCTCACTTACTACTACATATTGATCACTTCACCAGTCTACATCACTTCTCTACCAATGCCTCTAATTAGCTCCAACTTTCAACATTTTATTAAAAAAACTCATCATTTTAGACTAAAAGTTCTAAAGCTAATAAATATAGATTGAGGGGGGTTGGGAAGCTAATAAACAAGGATGGGGCCGAAATACAAAGTTCAATATAAAAGGGAATTGTGGGGAATTTGAAAGTATAGGGGGACCATGGCTCCCCTCCACCCCTGGCTCGGCCCCTGCATGTGACCAACTCCATATGGTTGGGATAGTGCTTGGATAATGATGATGATGAACCCTAGCTTTCACACAAAAGTTGAATATGACAATTTATAAACTTGTTATTATTTCATTAGAGAAAATCTATAATATCAGAAAAGGGTTCGACTATAATATGGGAAAGATATCGTATGTGATTTTTTTGACCAACCAATTAGTATCATAAATGTGATAGCTAATTAGGTGTTATTTATCAAAATTCATGGGTGGGTTTTGATTGATCAAAACTCTTCCTATACTATATCTTTCCCGTATCATAGATTTTCCCATCGGAAAAACATGATACCGGAAAAGACATTAACCGATCAAAACTCACCTTGATTGGTGACTACTTTTATGATGCCGTTTCTCCCGGGTATCATTTGTTTCCAGCATCATAGTTGAACCCATTTTATTAATATAACATTCTTCGTAACTTTCAACTGACTGATCACTATAATTTTTAACGGTTATGGTGCCATTCTTTCTTCTAGTAACCCTTTATGACTATGCATGTAACACATTGAGAATATTGTGCCATTTTGGGTGGTTCATTCAGTTATCAATCAAACTAAATACATACACAATTATGAATGTGTGGTAGGGGTGTCAATTGGACTAGATTTGGTGCAATCCAATCCTGTCCAGTGTGAGTCCATTACAAATGGACCTGGTCCAATCCAGTTCAATGAATATTTTGTATCAGTTCAGAGACTGTCCAATCTGTTCAAATTCCTATTAATTTAGATTGATTTCAACTCAAATAAGGTCCATTGACACTTATGTTTTTATCTTCTATCAATGGATCAGATAATGGCTCAATCCAATATAAATTAGTTATGAATGGACCAGGTCCAATCCAGTTCAATGAATATTTTGTATCAGTTCAGAGACTGTTCAATCTGTTCAAATTCCTATTAATTTAGATTGATTTCAACTCAAATAAGGTCCATTGACACTTATGTTTTTATCTTCTATCAATGGATCAGATAATGGCTCAATCCAATGTCTCCAAATTCAACATGTCTTGTTCGTCCATCCAATCCATCCAAATTAGTTTGGATTTGGACAGAATGTAACCCAAAACCGATCCATTGACACCCACACATAAAAGAAATTAAGACTAAATGCATTTGTAAGAAGCATAATTCAAATACTAAAAGTAAATCTATATTCTTGAACATTTTTCAAGGATGATGATGCCGTCCTTGACAGTACAACTCAGTCTTGGGTGAAAACTGTTGGATTGTGACTTTTAATCTCAGAGATGTAACACACGTGTATTGATGAGGCCTTGCTTTTATGAATCACATCCTTAGATTTTGAGACAAAAGATTCCATTTCAACAGTCTTTGTACATTATCATGAAATCTTAAATGTGCTTTCTCGTTTTTGAAGAAAGATCCTCTAAGTCTGTAATTTTATCAATTTCCTAAATGTGCTTTCAAACTAAGTCTAATCTGCATCATCTGATGAACCTAATTTAATTAACATTTAGCGACACGCTCTACTAAGGCTGTATTTCGTTGCAATGCCAATAAATTTGCACTGATGCAAAACAGATTTGAGTGTAAATCCTGATTAAATTTTGTTTCAAATTTTAGCTTATTTTGTTTGGTTGAAGTATAAATGAAATAAAAGAAAAGAGAGATATCACAAGCCTAACCTCATCAAGTATGAATTGAATTTGTAACAATTTTTTCAAAGGTTTTAAGAACCCAATTGGATATGGAACCGATTTTTTCCTTTGGTTCTTGGTTTGTGGTTCAGCCATCTGGTTCGAACAGGTCAAAATGGTTGATTTCAAATTCCATTATTTATTGCATCTTGACCATTTGATTGGGATATTAGGTTAGGCATTTTTATATTAGGGAGGAGAGAGTGAGAAGGGTTGATGAAGAAGAAGAAGAATAAGAAGAAGAAGAAGAAGAAAAGAGTAACTCCGACCTAATTAATTCCTTTCTCTTCCACACCAATCGATCAATCTTCTTGTTTATAACTTTAAACCATGAACCATTACTCAAGTTGAATGGTTCGATGGTTCAATTGTTCGTATCAGCAATTTTGTTGGAGGGAGATTCAAAATTTCAAGAATCTCTCTCCTCCCTCTCTTATTTTTTAGTTTTATCTTTTCCTCTCCCCACTCTTGAAATATATGGGAAAACTTCTTATCCCACATTGTTTGGGAAAGGAGTAGAGGTAGAGTATATCTATAGTTTTGTTCACCATATGGGTTGGGTCAGGGTGTGTGTGAGGGTGTGGGTATGCGTATGAGCGTGTGATGCATCGGATCGGGTTTGCTTTTATCGGTTTAATAATTTTGACTTTTGAATTTAAATTTTAAACAATTTTCTTTTTCTTTTTTCGCGTCTCTTCTTTTCTTGGTCTCTTTGAACAGGTGCACTGTTCTAAAAAGGTCCCTGTCTAAAAGGACACCTCTGTGTCCATTCGGGTCTGAGAACACTCTATAGAAAGAGTGTTGGTCGACCTAGTCTTCATACAACAACACACCAACATTTTTGAAATTCTTCTTTTTTGTCTTCTCTGCAAATTTGAGCATCACCTCTCTATGGTTCGTGGAGGTCTAGTAAGCGAGTTTACACTTACCGCTACCAGTGGCCTGTGGGTTATTTTATCTTGGTGACCGGTTTGCGATCACTCGGTTGCATCGTAGCGGGTAAATGCGGTTTTAAGGAGAGTGACCAAGTGGCACGACTTAACCCTCATTTTCTCAGTTTCACAGTTTTACAACACCACACTCTGCAAGTTTTCGATTTGGAAAGTGATTACCGATAAGTTTCATTTGCCTTCTTTATTATTTTTCAACAAATTTGTTGATAAAGTCAATGATTTTTTAAGAAAAATCTGGGCCATGCATAGGATAAACGAAACTTGATAGGTGTGTAGTTTTCGGATTAAGCGGTTCATCCACCCAGGTGAATGATGTTTTCATTTGCCTTCTTTATTATTTTCGAACAAATTTGTTGACCAAGTCAATGATTTTTTAAGAACAATCTGGGCCATGCATAGGATAAATGAAACTTGATAAGTGAGTAGTTTTCGGATTAAGCGGTTCATCCACCCAGGTGAATGATGTTTTGAAAACCATGCATGCATGCTTTCTTCCATAGATCTATGGCATTGGTTTGGGCCTTTCCATAGATCTTCCATATCATTTGTTTGTGACTTGACTAATGGTGTACGTAGAGATATTGGATTAATTATGAATAATTAGGCTTTAGTTTGCATAGTCAGGAAAATATATCCAATTATTTTCGAGTAATTTTGAGGCATGGGAAAAGAAGAAAAGACACCATTTTCACAGGCAATTACAATTATATTTGGAGAAGACATGAGTCAATAATTCACTTGCATAAATGATAGGTTAGATAAAAAATTCAGAATAATTAAATGCTCACTTGGGAGAAGCCATGAATGAACTCTCTAGCATAAGTGATTAGCTTGGTTTCATGCAAGATAACGCTTAGGCTTGGAATGGTGACAATGTATGTGGCACTACACCACTGACCACTCACATCAACATCACCCATTAGGAAGAGTTGTGAGGTACGACTCACATGGGTGAACCTAATACCATTGCAAGAAGCGTATGAATGTGTGGGTGAATGGGTATATGCATGCTATCATGCAAATTTGCTTATATGGTATAGGGATAGCCAAGAAGCTAAAATGTGATTTGGACCAAAATAGCTTTTCACTTCTTAGATTCTTTGAATCATTCAAATAAAATGGAGTGGATTATTTCCTTTTGAAACTAAGCGGAGGTTTGGCAAGAAAGGTGGTAGGAAAAGCCCTTCAATGGCAGAAATGCTTACTACATGTACATATATATAGCAAGTGCATGCATGGTTGAAGACATAGTTGCATGCATTTTGTAAGCATTTATGAAATGGGAAACTACAGTAACTAGTAGACAACAATTAGTGACTGTCATATATATATATATATAGGCTATGACCTAAAAATATGGTAAAGTTTAGATTTGAATCCCAATGATCAAATCATCAATAGAATATATATATCTGAACCATTATAAGGAGGAAGCCTATCAGCCTAAGTGCACACAGAGATTCAATGTTTGTGAATGTGGTGAAAGGAATTTTTGAGAGCTATCTGAATTCTGCAATCTGTACTACCCCAATAGGAATTGCCCATTTTGCAGTTGTTTGCATGTTAGTCAGTGTTCATGCGATGAGGCTAACATGTGCCACAAACAAGAGCTCTGACTGAGTCACGCAAGTTTCCAAAACAATATTGTCACGGAAGAGTCCAAAATACATGCGGTGTAAACGTGGTTTCAAGTGTCTACAGCAGACCCACAATCCCTAGCTTTTGGCATAGTGATAGATTAGACAAGTCATCAACTCACCCATTTCAAGAAAATTAAGAGAGGAGATGGGACTATGACATTTTTCCTCAATCGATCAATGAAAAGCAAAGATATGGGCAAATGAGAGCTTCGAATTGCCATTTCTACAGGTTGAAAGAAGCTTGGCCAAGTTCATGAGATACTGACCGCACGGGAAGCTTTCAGGCTTCTCAAGTACAATATCTCTTGAAACTAGCTAATTCAATACGACACTAACCAAAGACTAGTTTTTGTTTGCTGTAGTACTACTACATCATCTTGTGCCTTCCTAGCTTGGAATGTTGAAATGCAGCTATATATGGTGCAGCGGCCAATTGATGATGAGATTAGGCACTTTTGGTTGCAATGCAAAAGAATTTATTAGTTTTTATGCATGTCCCTTCCACAACACACAAAATGGGGAAGACTCGGTATAATCTTCTTTAGCATATATACTACATGAATGATTTAAAACTTCGTCACGTATCTTTGACCAGTTTTAATTTGGGGGTTGGCAGGCCTAAGACCTACACCGACCTATTTTGTAAATAAAAAAAAAATAAGGACTTTCATAAGAGTATAAAGTACTCATACACCCATTCAGGAGATTCAGAGTGTATCAATGCTTTGAACATTTTTATATATGTATCATTTTCTTGTGTGTCTGTCTGTCTATTTGTATGTATGTATGTATGTATATAGAGATTGGTTTCCTTTTAGGTTAATGGTTTGGGACCCTAAAGCTAAAAGAACCCTCCCCACCCTCTGTTTCAACACTTTCCAACCTTTACTTCTTGATGCAAACAAGGTTGAAAACCTTGACATACGCCCAACATAGGCCTTCTATATGGGATTCTTTCGTACGGATTTGGGCACCTCATGAAAAAAAATAAAAAAATAAAATAAAACTTCAATAAAAAATGAGTTATGGAGCTGATGCGGATTGTAGGAGTAAGCATATAATGGATAACTCCATAATTTCATGAACGTTCTAAATTAGATATTGTATCCCTCCACATTGTAGAAACAAGTATAGTAGAGCTACCATGCGAGCTTCACTCATCAACCTGATTAAGAAATCTATATTTTGATCACGATTTCTTGCTAAACCCACAAAAAAAAAAAAAAAAAAAATTGCTACGACTTTTACATTAAGTCTGCTTTACTTAATTTTTACTAATTCACATTTTAGGGATTATATTTTCATGCTTAACATGCTGTATTTATCATCAATTCAACCAATCAAGTCTGTTACGTTGCTGCAGATAGATCTAGTGGTGTGAATGCACCACAGGTTTTGTCACTTAAGTTCCACTTAACAATTTGGCGAATTCTCATCCAATTCTATTATCAAGAAGACTCTAACCCATCTACGGTTTTCCTAGGCAGGCTGAAGTTCAGTGAAAACCCTAAAACCTAATTTCGTCCTTTACGTGGAAAGAAGGTCATTCCATCATTCATCTAGCTCATATGATGACTGCTGGCATTATGCTAAAGACCCATTCTGGCCGATAAACCCGCCACTTGCAACCCTTTCTGTGTCTAAATTCTGCGTTTCAAGCTCTCATTAGCTAGGCAACGTCGTCTTTGACCCATCAACTCCCTGAAAGCTATCGACTTTCTTCACCAGTTGATTTGAACATTTTTTTATCTGTTCACTAATATTTTCCAAATAATAAAAATAATAAATTCTACCTACTATTATTATTATTATTATTATTATTATTATTTTGAATTTATTATCTCGATTAATTGCATTTGAACCTAGAAATCTAGAATTTCATCATCAAAAAATGTAAAATCAAATACTTAGAGTCATTACGAAGGCTTCCCTGGGTTGGTTAAGTAGCTTATCCACCCTTGAGAAGAGTATGGTTCATGATTCTAGAAAAATTGTTTTCTATGGGATCCATTACATTAACACCCAAACATGGGATATCGGTCAATTACCCAATTAACTATTTTATCCCCTACAAAATACTAATTAATAAATAAGGCCTAATGATTAAGTAAAACCATTTCTCAAACCATGAAAACAATGCTAACCCGGTTCTTACTTTTTAGAACCAACTATCCTGACTCGGTTCACATTTGGGGTGGTCTAGATACCGTCACCATAAGTGATAAATCCATAACTACTCAACCAAATACACTATGAAACAGGTAGAAAAGGCAATTTGTCCCATCCCCGTGAGGTCCTGCCATGCCCTACCCCAATCGAGGTTTGGGGAAAACCCAAAACTCTGGGGGTTGGGAATGATATTTGTCCACCCCGCCTTGATTCCAGCCCTGACCTTGTAACTATATTTTATAACATAATACACATAAAATTATTAATATATGACAATGTATATTATATTATATTATATTATTATATTATAATATAGTATAATATAATAGTCAATAAGATGTTATTTATCAAAATTCATGGATAAGTTTTGATTGATCAAACCTCTTTTCATATCATATCTTTTCTATATCATTGATTTTCTCAATTTATAAAATACAAAATAAGAATGATTAGAACGGGTGGAATAAAGTCGAGGATCCCTAATCCCTACGGAGACGAAAATAGGTTTAAGATTTTTAATCCCTCTGGAATTCGGGGGAGAGATGGGGCGGGAAATTTCAATTCGGGGTCGGTACGGGACAGGCAAAACGTGGCCCCGCCCCGCCCCGCCCCATTGGCATTATCAAAAACAGGACGGGGTCGACCGTCGAGTCAGGCAGATAGGACTCAAGCAACAAATAAGCAAAGCAGGTCCCCCACGGGTGGCCATGGTTAGGGCCACAGCTGTCAAGTGTCAGCCCTCGGATCCTTATCTGAAAAACGTCTGATATGCAGATATCGAGAAATTCGGAGCCCGTAGGGTGGGTGTTGACTGTTAATAGCCCAAGTTGGGCTATAAATATATAGAGTTTGAACTAATAGAGGCGAGCGTGAGGTAGGCTTCATCATGAGATTTGCAGCACACTTCAGAGTTCAGATCCACATAGATTTTTATGCGCACGCGTCCAGTGATGGTGCCACCATGTCCCATGTTACAGTTGGGAACCCTCCCTAACTGTTTTAACCGCTTTCCAAAAGACGAATCTAGCCCTGCTGGATTGATTGCCAATTTTAGCCCGTTGAAAAGGGCTTTGTCACACTCACACTCACACAACCAACGCCAAGTGCCAACACGTTGATGAGTTGATCCCCTCCCCCGTTCCACAGTTTTAGCAAAACCGAGGATTTTATTTTTTATTTTTATGTTTATTCCTCCTCCCTCCCTGTACGTCCATCGCCAAAAGGCGTAAATAACTAAACATCCCAACTTTGACCCAAACGTTGACCCATAACCACATTCCATGTCACATCAATACACCAATGGGTAGCTTGGTCACTTCGCATCTTCCCTCCCCCCACCCGGGTTTGGACTATGGAAATCCGAAAACGTTACGTGTTGTTCTCTCTTAACTTGCTCACCGACCCAGCCCATTCAACTGGGCCCATCAATCAACGGGCAACCCTTTTTGCTTTGATGGGACATGCTCACTTCATCCGGCAATCGTAGCCGTCAAAAATAAAACAACTGAAGACTGAAGAGTGAAGAGAGAAATTTTTCTCTATTTGCAAATTAATATATTACAGAGAGTAAAGCCAACAAAAATACATAATTTATCATGAACATCGCAAGGAGGAAAGCAGGAGAGATCTCCTCCAAAGCAAAATTGGGTAATAATTTACAAAAAAGAAAGGAAAATAAAAAAAGAGGAAAAACAAGGATGTGATCCGATGGAAATTGGTTAAGATCCGAGGACTGAATCCGTTTGAACCGCCCGAACCCGAATAGTAGCGGATCTCAATCTAATCCCGTGTGTATAGAGTGAGTGAGACAAACCCAAGAGTTCAATCTTATGGCTTCCCAAGTAGGATAATATGGGTGTTGCAGCTACTGTTGACGTCCTTAATGGGCCTCCACCGAGCAGCGATGTCTTTAGCGATTTTAACGGCGTCTGATGACGTTCCCAAGATGCCTCGCCTCGTAAATCCCACGCTATACAATCTGTTCTCTCCTTTCCAGCCGTTAGGAAACGGCGTTTTCGGCATCCCTTGTTCCGTAAAGAAATCGCTGCTCTGTCAAATTAGCAGCAAGAAGGATTTTTACTCAGGTTACACAAGTAACGAACTTTCAAATATATTCACGTAAACCTCATCTAAAGCCTAAGCAAACCAACTTCTCAAATCGAAATCTCTAAAGAAACCCTCAGCAGTAGAAAGTAGAAATTAGACACAGAGGTTCAGGTTGATATTCTCCTGGTGGGGGTGAACCCATTTGTTTATTATTTCTTCTTTAGTTAGAAGGAATAAGAAGGAGATCCTTTGCGAGAAGCATCTGGGCCATAAACTACAACAACCCAGGTTTTGATATTCAAATAAATCTCTCTTTCTCTCTCCACACAGAACAAAAATTCCATAAAAGCAACACATCAGCGGAGCTCCACGGAGTACTGGTTTTCTTAGTACAAAGTGGATTTGGCTTTTTTCTGCGAAAGAGAAAAGAGACACTTTGTAGGTTGTGCTTCCAGTAGGTTTCCTAACCTTCCCAAAATTGTTTTAGATGTACACATTATGATGCTTTAGATTAGTTGAGCATGGAAAGTTTTGCCACAAAACCCAATATTTTCATGAAAGTAACGCATCAGAATTCAGAACTGCGTAAAAAATTTCAGTTTGTAGGACAAACGTCACAACCCCACAACACAGTCTACAGAACCCATTTGATTTTTTCTAGAAGATAGGAAAGAGGCGCTTTGGCATAGATAGGCTATTTGTGTGTAAGCGTGATAGCGATGGGAGAGTCGATAAAAAGATGAGAGAAAACGAAGATGTAATATGAGAAAAAAGTTGGAGCCATGCTATATGCTGCTAACCTTGAGCCAAGAAGGGACATTGCTCTTATAGCCTGTCGCTAAGATTATGGAGTCGAACTCCTTCTCTTGTCCATTGACGAACTTGGCTCCTGTTCTCGTTATCTCTCTCACACCCTCCATCACCTGCAACACCAAAACAAACTGGTTAGCTAAAGACACGCAATATGAAGCTCGAGCTTTGACGTGAAAAACCAGGAAATATCTCGGTTTACCTTGATTTTTCCCGCTTTGATTTCTGATAGAGCTCCGACGTCCAGTACTGGAGTCTTCCCCGTCGCGTTCTTGAGCTCAATTGGACCGGTTTTGGGTCGTCGGAGGCCTAATCGGTCAGTGTTGCCTATGATGATGTTTGATGCTAGTAGGAGAAACTTGTCTACCAGCCTTAAGGGAAGCCATTTCAGAAGAGCCATGGCTATTCCAAAGGTTGATAATCCGAACATCTCTCTCGGTAAAACATGCACCTGAACCGACAAATTTCATTGAAAAAGGACGAATTGAAATCAGATAAACCCATATGAGCAGTTGAAGTATTGAACTCGAAGAGTCCAGTTTCATGGAACACCGAAGATATGAGATGGAAAGGATTCGGAAACTTACAGTGCTTCTAACTACCATATGAGGGACTGCATGGTGACTGACTAGATCTAAACTGACTTCCATGCCGGAATTGCCACACCCAACTACCAAAACCTTTTGGTTTTGAAAATCTGCACCAGATTTATAGTCACTTGAATGCATAACAGGGCCGCGGAACTTGTCAATCCCTGAAATTTCAGGAATTACAGGCTCTGCGTTCTCCCCGGTAGCGACGATGAGCCACCGGGAGAAGTACTCGATGTCCTGGGTTCGAACCCTCCAGAGTCCACAACTCGAGTCGAACTCAGCCGTTGTGACCCACTGTCGGAACCTGGGCTTGATAGAAAACTTGGCAGCGTATGACTCAATGTAAGAGATGAAATGTTGCCTCGACGGGTACTCTGGGAAGTCCTCCGGGAAGCCCAATAAAGGGAGCTCACAGAACTGTTTGGGAAGGTGAAGCATTAATCGATCGTTAGTCCTGTACTGCCAAAGAGAAGCTATGCAATCGCTCTTCTCTAGCAGAACGGAAGGGACACCGTGCTGGGATAAGCAAGCGGCGACAGCTAGACCCGAAGGGCCTGCACCGACGATGATGGGTCCGAGAACCCAAGCACATTTCATCTGTGGCTCGTTTGCTTTGCAAGAACCCATTCAAAAGCTCCCCTGTTTGCTCACTCAGGAAACCTCTGTTCTCCCCTGTTTCCAGGTAATGCGTTCGTTCCTTGTTTCCAACTTTGTATTGGGTATCGAAGGAGGGGAGAAGTTACGGATTATTTAAGAGGGGGAGAGTATGTTTGAATGAAACACAGGTGTCTGGAGACGTGGAGCGAAAGATGAATGGAGTAACGAAACTTTAGCGTATCTCAGAGCAGAAAATATAGAGGGAGGGCCTTCATCATAACTGATGAGTAGGGGAGAGAGAGAAAGGAAGGTTAATGAGGCGTGAAGGTTAAGAAAACGATTCGGTTCTCTTTCTCAAGGCTCCTCTTCAGACTCAGTGAGAGGGATGTGGACATGGGCAAAGAGATGGTATAAATATGTAAATCCTGCGGTGTTTATTATCAGAACAAATAAATAAAATAAGCAAAAGAATTGTTTATTAATTAATTTCTCTTTTTCTCTCACCAATTTTTTTGTGTAAGAGCGTTGGGCGGGTGGTACCGTTATAGTGACTGGTGAAGGCTGCACACTTGAAATTATGGACCGATGGTGAGACTAAGATGCCAGGTCATATGACACGTAAACTGTTCCATGATAGGAGACAGACGGTGAAGCAGATCGTATAATATATACGATAGACACCAACAACACACACTCTCTCTCTCCCCCTCTCTCTCTCTCTTAATGTGTACTGTATTACTCTTATCTCACACAACAGAATTTATCTCCTGCTATTCACCTTTCATATTGTCTATACAAAGCAATAGTCACATACACAGGCACATACAATCTCCCATTGGAAACCAAATATCATCCATTACTATTCATATTCATTCCCGGGGTTATTTTGTTGCCTCCAACTCTGCAACTTAAAAGTACAGGGATTGCATCCAACTAACCTTTTCGACACTTAGGAGAGTACGACTCCTCTATTATACCGAACTGGGTCTTTCACCTTCTCGGTCTCTCTCTCTCTCAAGGCATGCTTATATATGTAAGCTCACGATATCAAAGGACATATATTGATGGTGAACTGATCATCTGAAGCAACTTCACTGAGCAAAAATGGGTTACTTTTAGATTTGAGTGGTTTAGAGTGAAATTTGGTGAGAAAATCTAATGAAAAACTTGGTTAATTTCAAGTAATATAATGATGGGTAACTGTATCTGTATGAATGGTTTGTATGGAAACCCAATTAGGGGCTAGGTCTTAATAATAACAAACAGTTACAGAGTTAATCTTGGGATATTACCCAAAATAGCTAGTCTCGGGCAAGAAATGGGGCAGCACCCCTTATCATGCAAAGCAGAGCGCACGCGTAGCAAAATAAATGTGACACGGTATCCCCTAATGCGTGCATTGCGCACCCAATTGCAGTATAGAGTAGAGCAGCATAAACAAAAAAACAAATAGGATGGGTGGATAGGACGTCGTCTCGATCGTCTCTACTCTGTCTGTCTATCTATCATCTGGTGCTGGTGCTGGGTGATCGGGTCCTTTTGTTCTTCTTCTTCTTCTGCTGGTGGCTGGGTCTGTGGACTCTCTGGACTCTGGGCTGGACTCTGGAGGGTGGGTTACTGAGATTTACTTCTCTCTCTCAGTTGGGTTGGAGCCTGGAGGGAGTAAATGCCGATTTGCCGTGGGATGTCTGGAGCCCAAGTAAAAGATCTTTTCGCCACCCGAGGCCTCCAAACCCTACGGTACGTGACAACAATCACTCACGAGATCTTTTTCATTTTACGATTTTACCCCTCTATCACGTCTCCGTGTTTTGTGTGTAACCGTGTATGGTATGTATATATAGGACTATATGAGAGAGAGAGATTGCAGAGGAGCTGAGAGAAAGAGAGCGTGTTGTACGGATAGCTTTCCCACTGTCAAAAATATAGAGAGGGGAGGACGGAGGGGGAGTCAGGTTGACGTCACGGTGCACCCGACCGGACGGAAGGACGAGGTCACGTGACCTCAGCCATCGTCACCCCTGCAAGTCACGTGTCTCTGACACGATTGAATCTCGATATGCATATTTGCCTCTGTTGGTGGTGAGGGTGGGGGGCGGGGGGCGCGGGGAGGGGGGAGGGGGGAGGGGGGCACGTACGGTCACAAGTGTAGGGCCCACGGTTCTAAAATGACCAAAACAGCCCCCTATCATTCGGCGTTGATTGCTAGGAGTGGATGGGGTTTGGCGGTGGGTGGGTGGGTCAGACTGTCTCAATGGATGGTGCAGGGTATTCTCGTCATTAAGACCCTGAGAATTAGGTTTGCCAGGTATTCTTCTGCGGTGAGACCGTGAGAAAGATGCATATATGTACGTACGTAAGCAAGTATAAAAATCTAATCGGGTCTGGGCGTGGTTGCTATTTTTAACCAATTAAGGAAATGGACCAGAGTTTCGTTAACTTGACGTTTAGCTTGGCTCATAAGTAAGAACTCCAGAACTCAGAACCTCAGAAGATTTTCATTCTCCAATGAAACATTTATTTTCCATTAATTAATTAATTAATTAATTCCTTGTCAAATCAATGGATTAGGTTAATTAATAACGATTGGTCTCGCCATCTCATCCTCGTCTTTTTCATTAAAAGGAATGCATCATCGCCTTCATCATGAGCTGGTTGGAATGAATGCGATGGCTCATTTTTTATTGTTTTCATTTCATCACACAACTCGCAAGATTTGCATGTCAGATGATGCAAGCTGGGAAGTTGTATTTTGACATTTGGCAGCTGAGGTGGCAAGCAAAAGTGGTCGACCACTCAGCCTTTGCTTATTATAATTTGCCAGCTGGCTAATTTTGAGCTCTATTATAAAACACAGGGAATTGTTATGGTGAACGCAGACCGTAAGCTTTGCTCGTTGAATAACTCTTCCTTGAAAACAGGAGTGTTGTGTTGCTCGATTTCCTTCACCGAAGAAGGGGTGTGATTTTGCTGGCTCCTAAATGTTCTCCACCTGTGTCTGTGCTACTGAACCCAACCATGATGATTAATTGCTTCTCTAGCAGCTGCACTAGCTTCAGAATTGCCTATAGTGGTGCTCTCAATATCTCATGCTAGAATTCTTGCTTCTGAGTCTCTCTAGCCACGCATCATCTATTTCTTATAGGATTGACGTCGATCTGCATGGATCGAAGTCGGAGTTGATCATCAGTGGGTGGCATGTGGTCGTCCACTTCACCATCCTTTGTTTCCTTGCTCTTGTTGTTTCATCTTTCCTGGTTTACATCAATGACGTCGTAGCCTTCAATGAACTCCACTACAGTTTGTCAAGGCAAGATCATTCCCTCTCTTTTTTTTCTCCTCCACATCTCAAGAAGCTGGCTGGCTTCCCCTTAAGTCCCATCGAGTTAGGACATTGACAATTTGGTTAACGAATTCGCATTTGATTTGCAGGGTTGGAGCTCCTGAGAATATGTTCCACGCATTCAAGCTCATTCCCACAAACCCTACATTTGGCCATTTGGGTGGGCCCACTTGCATTCCCTGATAGCTTAGATATTTCTTTCTTGGGAGCTTACAGAGTAGTAGTACTTCACAGAATTAGTGCACTCTCACTTAATTTGACAAACCCTAATATATTCATAATATATCATCATCTCAAAAATAGAAAAAAAAAGAGTCACAGTTGTTTTCTTGTTTAAAATATTAACCCTATGAATTGATAAGCACAATAGGGTGCTCATAACTTGATCAGTATTCATTGTATCATCACTCCTATCAAAAGCAAAGAACGTTTTCTGGTTGAAAGGGGAAAAAGAAAGAAAGGATGAAGTAATTTAAAGAACATGGATTTGATGTCAACAAGGACACCATATGTGGGTTGCAGATCCCAAAAAAGCCTAATCTAGATATGCTTGGTTCATCCCTCTACATTACAGAAAATCCTTGTGGATCTGCATTGTCACCTTTCCACATAACACAATGGGGGTTTTTTGTATTAAAAAAAATTAAATAATGTTTGAGATCAGGGTAATATTATTGGCACTCATCTTTTTGGATTTTACCTCTCTTATCAATACAAGGAGCAATGCAATTTACTAAAAGCAGTTAAATTACTGTTATAGTTGGATAATAACCTCATCAAGGGGATGTAGGCAACTGATATTGGTCATATATCACACATTAGATGGTGATGTGGAGGAATTTGGGTCTGATGGAAAACTGATTATTGTGAACAAATCAAAACCCAACAGCTCTGCAATAACTGTGTGGAGATCCGGGTTCATGAGAACATGGGAGGAGGGCTTTGTGTCCTCTCTCCATTAACCATCTTCAATTTAAAAACATTGCAGAAAAGATGAGCACAAAAGCAACAGAGGGGGATTGAAATGCCAGCTATAGCTCCAGCGAAGTGGAAAGATGACAACAACAAATGTTCAAGCAATGAAACAGACAACTTCGTCGTGTTTGTATCTCTCACAGCTCTAGTGTCCAACTGTCGATCGCTTGAGCTGCAATGATACAACCCTTCATGTTTCTACTCAGTTGACATTGGAAAAAAACACTCAACATACATGTCGATGGACACAGTCTGTGATTGCAAGACTTTTAATATTAGTATGGCTACAAGTTGGGTCGGGTTAAGTCGGGTTGAGGTCAATTCAAACCAAACTGAGCTGTTGAATCCCCAATCAGGCCAATCGTTTGGTTCGGATTGGCCTGAACTTCTCTACTTTCCTTTTGCCAAATGTTCCTAAGCTATTTTCTAGATTCAAGGGTTGAGATCAATTCATTGTTGCACGTAAAAGGACGTGAATCATAATTATGATGCTTTAAAAAATTTACATCTAAATTTAAATTTATTGCCAATAATTTTAGAACTATTTGCAATTAATCATGGCTTTACATTTTATTAGGCTCAATTTGGAAGGGTTACAAATGCAAATATGTTAAGTGCAAAACCTTGTATTTTGTATTGTTTTGTATGTATTTGTGCTTTTATGGAAAATGGGAAGGAAAAAATGAAAATTAAAACTTAGTGCTGGACGGCTAGTAGCTTAGTAAATTATTAAAATAGAAATACAAGTTATTATCTAATATATATTATTTATTATTTATAATATTATACAGCCTAATACTTACATCATACATGCATACATTTAAGGATTTATTGTTACAATATATTTAAAAATTCCAATCTTGGCTCAAAAAATTCCAATATATTGTTACATCTAATATTATTATTAATATATATTATTTATTATCTCGTGCCAAGTATATTTAAAAACTCCAATCGTGGCTCAAAAAGTGATCAGCTTAATACTTACATCATACATGCATACATTTAAGGATTTATTGTTACAATATTTATGAAGTTAAATTGGATTTGGGTTAACTAAGGCCTCAGCCCTAACCCAACTCAAAATTAAGGCAGATTCAAATCTTTCAATCCTATTCCAAACTAGATTTTTTCCGGGTTGAGTTCGGGTTAGCCTAGCCCAAATTGCACCTTTTGTCAGTGTAGGCCTTGGTGGCAGACATACACCTATCAAAGTGATTGTAACTTTTATTTTCCTTGAATTCGACCCAAGCATAGATAGTTTGGCTAGGGCTTCGACCCAAGCATAGATAGTTTGGCTAGGGCTATCAATAGACTGGATATTGGTCCAACCCGATTCAGTCCAATATGAGTCCATTCCAAATAGATCGCGTTCAATCCAATTCGGTGAATACTTTAAATCATTCTTGATTTATCAAATTTAATGCCTAGACCATCTAATCTTTTAAATTGGTTCTAGCTTAGATTGGGTCCAACCCAAACCTGGTCTATTGACACCCGTAGTCTTATCTTTTGTTAATGAATTGAATGTTAGTTCAACCTGACCCAATCCAATATAAATCCATTAAAGATGAATCGGATTCAATCCAATCCAATAAATACTTTGGACCATTAAGTCTGGATTGGTCCAATTCATATATCTTATTGGTCAGCTCAAATTCGTTTAAATCGATTTTAATTTTAATTCTAAACAAAATCCAACCCAAATCCAATCCATTGACACCCCTAAGTTTGGCCATGACACACTGCCCTAATGACAAACCCTTTCGTGAAATTCAATACCTGGCCATCTATTTTAGGACTCGTTTAGTTAACTTTCAAAAACTCTTTTCTAGTTGATTGGGGAACAAATGGCTGGAATAGTATTTGGTCGGGCTTTGAACTTTATATTTTTATTTGAGATTAATGAGGAAAAGTTATTTTGCACTTTGGCAAGATTTGACAAGAAAGAATTTTTTTTAAATATTATATAACGAACAAATATATGATGCTTTTATAGCAAATAATAACATTATATGCCATTTAATATTATATTATATTTCAAAATATTTATTCCACAATATATATGGTTATTGAATTCTAAGTTTTGTCATTATTAAATTATTCCACAGATAAGATTATATGGCAATGGAATGGGTGGTGGCATTGGAGAAAATGCCAAAAAATCGTTGGATAAGGTGGAGTTGGAGAAGATGAATGTGGGGCCAAAGCTCGGGCTTGGGTTGATCTAGGAGAGCTCTTGAAGCCTTGATGAACTTATCTGTGGAGTGATGAAGGAGGTCGAGAACAAAAAGAGATAGAGAAATGCATGCTGGTGCAAGTGGCACTTAAGACTGCATTTGGCATTCCTTATTTTAAGGATTTATCTCCCTATTGAATACTGAGTTTTTAATTGTAAAAATGAGATATTTCCTTAAAATAAGGAATGCCAAATACAGCCTTAGAGAGCCAAAGTTGGAGAATGTTATTACCTTCACTGCTGTTGGAACTGTTGGGACATGCCTTCAAATGATGGTTGAACGGGCTATATGGAAGGGATAGAGGAATAGATGAAAGCAAGAATTTAGAAAATTTTGGTTGTTTATTCCCTTTTCTTCACTATTTTAAATTGAAATGAAATGAAAAAAAAAAGTTTAACAAAAGCTAATAGCTTCCACCTAGTCATAAAGGAAAGCCTTGAGACTAGAAAGCTTCTATTTCAAACACAAGTGGTATACTACCTTCTTAAAATTAAAAAAAGAGTATTTTGAGAGTAGTTATTTTCACTATGAAATTAAAACTTTCTTTCTCAAACATATCTATTGACTCTCTCACAAAAAAAAAAAAAAAAGAGTAATTAAATCCACTTTCAAAAGTAAAAGTGACAACATAAACATGCTAATTTAAAACATACAATTTAAATATGCTAACCAATCACAAGTGAACATGCCTGTGTTCTAAACACTGGCATGTGGGCTCCATGGGTACGATGTGTTCACTCATGATTGGCTACGTAGCAAGTGATATACAATCAAGTGAGAAGGAGATTCTGAATGAAAAGTAAACCCCACTTCAAAAGATGTAAGATCTATATTAAAAAATATAAAGGATAAGTGAACTGTAATCCACCTCAGAAATCTAAATTCCAACCCCCTCTTAGTCTACTAGTAGCTCCCCCACCCCCCCACCCCTATAAAATGTATCATACCCGTAAATTTAGCATCAATCCACGGGTAGGATTCAGCCTACCCCTAAAAATCCTAGCTCCACCCTAGGGGTAGACTGAACTATGAAAACCCCAATTTTTTTATGAATTCAAATGAAATATACTAGGTAAATAAATAGAGAACCTCAAATAAAATAGAAAAAATAGGTTATTATTTAGGAATAAAGAAACAAGGAGTGTCAAACCAAGTAAATGAGAAATAATAGAAGCGTACTTGGTATGGCGGTAATTACCTAGTATTGGCACAAGCTTGAGACTCTGCTCCACCGGTATCATACACATGTTCAACTTTGATGGGATGTAAATATTGTTAGTATGAAATTCGGATGAGGTAGCTAGGTACACTCAATAAGCACACTAGTGGAACAGGTGTTGGCAAAATGTTCATGTACTTGTTCAGTGTGCAACCGAATGTGCCTACCAGATCAGTCTCTTGTTGGTTGGTCTTTGAACAGGGGACCCGACTATATGTGAAGTTGATGGATATTAGTTAAACAACAATCAACCTAATATAGCGTCTACTATTAATTAAAGAGCTCACAACCTCTTTAATAATTCATTCATCAAGAACATACCCTTAACATTTTGTTTCTCTCTCTCTTTTCCCAATCAACATGACTTAAAAGACAAAAGCAATAAGGGTCCATTTGGTTCGCAGGGTCAAGAGCCAACCGTTTGATTGGGTGAACATTTTCATTTCTGGTGGAATGATATTCTTTCATTTGAAGAAATGGTCATTTCCTCTCCCTCTCCTTCTCCCTTTTCCTACTTTGGGAATGCGAATCCAGTTAATTCTGATTCTTGCTTGAACCAAACAGGCAGGAGGAATAGACTATTCCAATTTCGATTCCAATGAATTTTAATTCCCATTTTAACTGCAAATCAAACGAACCCTAAATCAGGCAAAGTTGGGGAGTCTATTTTGAAGTCTATTTCAACCTTAAGTCCTTAACCTCTATCTCCCACCCATCACTTCACATTGATTTGAATGGGCTCCACACGTGAGGCCGGCGGACCCTCTTCATTCCCAGCCAAAGAAAGCTGCAAGCTTTTCTAGTCAATGATTTCAGATGATCCAAGCCACCCAAACAGGATTTTTTTTGGGGGGGTTTCCTCCTAGCTTGTTTTCCTTTTGCATGGAAATTCACAAAAAGGTCAAACATGGATCATGAACAGCAATATGAAATGCATGGAAGTGTTAATAATCAGTAGGCTTATTCGGCCATGGTGAAGTGAACTCCACAAGTATTACACACTATGCTAGCACAATTGCAGGTCAGTGGGTTAGCAGGAGAAGCCATGAATTTCATTTTGGACGCAAGTCTTTGCCGTATCAGAACATAGACAGATTCGCTGCAAAGGCCTTGCTTGTGGATGAGGATGGGAATGGGGTGGCTTCTTATTGAAAGATCAGATGGAATGTTTTCAGAAAGCCTCATTTCTTTGGAAATTGAGACCAAAAATCTTGTTTCCATTTAGTTTAATGAAATACTCATCGATTGTGTACATATAAAGACCAAACCCCCCTTTTTTTTTTCTTCTGATGATCAGAAAGAAATTTGTTTGGAAACGTTTTCGACTTTCGACCACTGAAAGCTGAGCAAAAGTTTCAGAGATATGTACACTAGCTAGGACAACAGAGGCTTAAGAGGGATCCTCGATGACCCACAATAACCTGCAAAGAGATCTTCCAGTATCATTCATCGTCGTTTTGCCCCAAAAGAATATATGCATTACAACGATAGCATTGGATAACCATATTTTTCTGGGCTGAATTATTGCAGCAGGAGTTTCAGAATGATGGAAATATTCCTATATAGCTTCACTAGCTTGAGATTCTAGTGACAAACCCCGAAAGTGTGTGGTGGGATCTTGACATTCCTTGTTCTTGGACAATGATATTCTGCAATCAACTTGAACACCTCTATCATTGCAATAACTATGCGTCCGGAATTCAATTCTCTATCCAATCTTGTCAAGTCTTTTGTTCAGGTCTTCTTCTACATGGACCTTTCTTTGGTGGGTATCATTTCTTTTCTTTTTTTTTTTTTTTTCAGTCTTCTGTTTGGAGTAATGGTGTTTAGTTCATCAAAAGAAAAGAAACAACAGAACTTGATAGATGTACCCTTTAATTAGAACAGTGAGTGCTGGATGGGGGTGGAGAGAGTGGAGAGGTTGGCTGTAAACCAACCAAGCTAAGCCAGCCAGCACTCTCATGTTTGTCAGGCATCTGAATTGTACGCACCTCACCCCTCCCCCTCTTGTACTTGCCATATTCTAACTAAGATTTAGTAGGGAAATTTTCCTTAAGACTTGCTTTATTTGTCTTTACACTTAATCTGCAGAGAGAGAATAGTTGGATATATACTTGTTTGGAGGAGGATATTGATCAAAGGTCAAAGTAGAATGATAAAGTAGTCACGATAGTTTGATATCATACAGAAGCAATAGTTACTAAGAATGGGAGGCACTAAATTACAATGAACCCCATCACACAAGCAAACAAACATCATTTGAACTCCTTTTCCAAGTACCATTTAAAATTCATTGTTGCTTCCTCTCCCCATCGCAAGATCCCACTCTGTTTCTTGAAAGTGAGATGGTTCATGACATTGTGTCATCACTCCCCACTTAGCTACTACTGTTGTCCTTTCTCTCCTCTCCCTCTTCTCTTTCCACCTCCTCTCCTCTATCTCATCTCTTGTACTAGCATACTTTTAGATGCTATGGTCAATAATGCTAAAAAAAGCATCTTTCAATACTTTCACTAGTTTGAGGCTTTCAATCTCTCTCTCATATCTTCCTTGAGAGATGATAGGGGCTGCTGGCCCGAGACTTCTACATGGATAGAGGTAACATGGCCAACACATGAAGCTACCACGTTGAATATTCTAAGCCACTGCCTTGGTAGGTTAATTGGCTACATGTCCCCATTTATGCAAGAACACAGAATAGGGTGGTGATTTGGGCACCCATTATCGACCATTACTCTTTGACAAGAAAGAAGCTAGCACCAATTTCTTAATTATTGTTGTCATGAATAGGAGTTTGTTATGTCTTTCATATGGTATATGCCCCATTTACCATTGCTGGAGTGAGCTCAAAATTAACACCCCTAAAACCAATTCGGAAATAAGTATCATGTCTCCTACTTTCAATGCTTATTTTTAACTAGTTTGAGATAAAAGAGACTGAATTTTGGGTGTGATTTGGGCACATCCTATTTTTGAACAACCAGACATACCCCATAATTATGAGTGAAAAGGGGATAGTTAACAAAAACAAAACAAAACAAAATAAAACACAACAAAAGTACCCCCCTTGTCACCTTTACTATCATAAGCAAGGGAATCTTTTGTCTTTTCACTAGGGTTGTACCTGACTGTTTAAAAATGGGATGTGCCCAGATCACCACCATATATATTATTCTAACAGTATTTCTCATAAGAAAGTTCATATCTATATCTTCCAAATAAAATATAGTAGTAAATCAGCATTATTGATTTTCCTTAAATCAGGGAAATTGCTATTAAATCTGTAACAAACCAAAGCATTTAATTAATATCTCAACATCTTAAAAAAAAAGCGGATCAGTATCTCACATTATTGCTTCCAATAATATATATTATTGTAGATGTTATGATTTAGGCCCTATCTGGTTTTCAACCGGAATCGGTTGAAATGGCATCCCTCTATTTGAGGAAATGGCCATTCCCTCCCCTTTCCTGAAAATACAATTCCATTCCACCTAATTCCAATTCCTTCCTGAACCAAACAAACTATAACAGATCATCCCAATTCCAATTCCAAACGATTTTGACTTCGATTCCAACAGCAAACCAAAAAGACCCTAATTAATATTATGAATAATGAGTATCTAATTTAGTTTAAACCCATTATGGTAAGCCAAATTTTACATAGAACACTACTCTGGTAAGCATATGTGGTTTGCTACCAAATGGAACCGTTTTTCCTATTAACAGTATGAAAGATTTGCATTGTCATGGTTGTATGAATAGAAAAAGATTTTATTTTCCTTAGAAGAAAAACTGAAGTTCACCAAGGAAATATTGCGGCTACTTGTTTGGATTGCTAAATCAAACCCATCTCAGTGTAATCAATGATATCTCCTATATAATCACACATCTTCTATAGTCATGAACTCCAAAGATATATAAAGTAATTGGAGTTATTAGCTTTGCTTTATAACTAATTATATAAAAGGTTTAGCTTGAAAAACAATAGCAGAGAAAAAAAAAAACAGAAAAGTCAAAAACTCTCTTATCAATTATCATCATCTACCCTAGTGTAATTGTTTCTCCATTAAAGGACATCTAGTTCCTACCCTTTTAGGTAAAAAGAGCTACTGGATCTTTTCCCGTACTGGGAAGTGGGAATTCGATATTCCTCCTAATCATCACTTTTCTTTTTTTTGTCTATTTTGAGCTTTAACTTTCATCAAATTAGTTTATCGGTGCATCAATGGTCGCTAAACTATCGCAATCAATGTTCTCTTATTTTGTCATTAATTAGTGCCTCCTCCAAATCAACTCCCCAATATACTCATACCAAGTGTTTTTTATCCCATCCATCTTACTATATATTCTGCTGATTCTCCATTTCTCCATGGCTTATTACGTGTGAATGAACAAGACTCGTTGAAGCACAAATTTTCCATTCAACTCTAATCCTTTGGTTAATATACCACACTTGTCTCCCCCTTGCCCATCCATGGGTGAAACTGAGAGTAATTAATAAGGAATTTCTTGACCATCGACTCTCATTAAATTTTCTATTATAGCCCTAGTTAATCCAATTCAACCAATTTGAACTTGTGTTATACCACTGGAAACTAACATAGAGGGTCCTATCAATAAAATTTTTGCCAAACTCTCATGATCATTGAGCCCTTATTTTAGGCCATCCTAGTTATATAGTTGAAACAAGACTTAAATGATGATAAGCACAAATTAATTGAACCCATTCATATGTGGATGTGGCACGTCATCCATTCCTTTTCCTCAAGATTTTTGTGATTCTTTCACATACAAACTTAACTTCATTGATTCCCCAATTAATATTATCATGCGCTTAAAGCTAGTAGTTTGGTGTAGTTCTTTTGCATGGTGGGAAAACAATCTATTACCACTTAGTACCCTAGAAATGAGAGGACTAAAATAAATTAATCCACCTATGCTGATTTTGGTACATAGCATGCCCTAAGTGGACCCAATTAAAAGGTGGGTGTCAAATATCTGTCCCTATATACTGGTTTTTAGGGCTTGAGTTAAAAGCCATCCATTTTAGCCCCCAGCTTTTTGCAACTTTGCTATGACATTAATACCCCACATAACCACCATAATTATGCATGACAAGAAAATTATTCAGACCTATATGCCTCCAAGATCCACATTACATATTTATTAATTTGAACTAATCAGTAATCCCCAAACAACAATTTAGCTAGGGGCACCCTATCAAAACTCCAGTAGTGTGTTACTTGAGCAATTCGGAAGCAAAAAAAAAAGACAAGACATCATGCACTTTTATTGACGAGTGTCTCTGATGCATCATCCTTTTCACAGATGCAATGACAAAAACACCCATTCTAGAATTAGTAACTCCACCAATTTCCTTGGCATTCTCCATTTAGATTATCTTCTCTCAAGGGGTATGCTTGTGACCTTCTTGGCTCTAAATTTTACTGCCCCCATATGTTCCAAAAAGGAATATCCTTGGATTACATTTCCAGATTCGCTTCTTTTCAAATCTGGCTAGTTTTCATTTGGTGTTGTCGTAGAGTTACTTTTTTGTGTGCCACCTTTTACATCTTGTTTGTTAAGCAAGAGTGCAATTTTGATTTTGTGCTTGTTCAAGTGTTATGTAGCATGTGGTTTACATGCTTTGTATTTGTTATAAATCTACTGCTGCATAGTTATCCTAAGACAATTGGTCAAGTGGGAATAGTTTTGTATCAACAAAGAAATTTTAAATTAACTTGTGTTCAATAAAAGAGGCATTTGCAGGGAAAGTAATCCATGGGTGAAGCCACCCCCAACCCAAATTGAAAGGGGAATCAAGAGTGAAAAAAAAAATAGTTATAGAAATTGTAATGGACATGCAATATTATGACTAAAATTTTCTCACTTTGCTTTTGAAGCAAAAAAGAATTGATATTAATTGGTGTGTGGGAGTGGGATGGGGCTCAATGTTTGATCATTTGCATTATATATCCTAGGTATAATGTATGAATTGACATCTCACCTAATAAAGTGCCCCTTCAGTACCCCCTCTAGTAATATAAATAACTGAATAACTTATACATGAAAGAGGGAGTTTGACCCCCTATTTGGTAGGACTACTCCAACATTTTCTTCTCCTTTAAACCATCCTGCTTTTATCCTATTCTCTTTTTATGCCCTTCAGTCTTTGTTTTGTTGGTTCTCTTTGTCCTTGCTCTCCCTCTCCCAACATGTTTATTCATGTCAATCCTTATCAGCCAATTAACATTGTGTCTGGTGGCATAAGTGCCTTATATTTATATGAAAATCTTTTGGAAAAAAAAATCCATCTTCTCCTTTAAACCGTCTCACTTTTATCCTATTTTCTTTTATGCCCCTGAGTTTGGTCTGTTGGTTCTCCTTGTCCTTGGTCTCCCTCTCCCAACATGTTTATTCATGTCAATCGGTTCCTGATCAGTCAATTAACATCGTGTCTGGTGGATAAAATTGGCTTATATTTATAAGAAAATCTTCAGGAAAAAAAAAAGAACCATCTTCTTCTTTAGACCAATCTCACTTTTTTCCTATTTTCTTCTATGCCCCTGTGTCTTTGGTTTGTTGGTTCTCCTTGGCCTTGCTCTCCCTCTCCCAAAATGTTTATTCATGTCAATCAGTTCCTGATCAGCCAATTAACACAGTGTTTGGTGGCAAAAGTGGCTTATATTTATAAGAAAACCTTCAGAAAGAAACCCATAATACTGCACTACTTGTAGAGTGAAATTAATACAAAAGAGGTCATGGAGAACAAAGGAACTGTAGATGTTCTCTCTTTTATAAGCTTTGTTGTGGAATGATAGAACGAATTCAAAGTATTGAGACATCATATGGTTTTTTGTTGTTGTTTTCCTTTTGTTGGACTAATCATGTAGACTGGCTATTTATTTACTTCATTATTAATCCATGAGCTAAGAGTTCTTTTTCTCTTCTGTATTCGAGCCATTTAACCTCAAAATTAATAGCATTATTGCATGAACTTGACATAATGAGAAGTTTGACAAGTGGTATTCCCTTTGTTATAGCCCTTTTGGGTTTTAGGCGGCCAAAAAAGCTGTCAAATGGAATATTTTTGGCTACCCATAAATATTGCTAATGAAGCATCTAAAGTCATCCATCCCAAATAGATTGTTTATAACTAAAGCATACAGAATGACCACTTTTTCTATAATTTAGATAGAATTATGATATCCTCTTTTCTTAAAAGAACAGCACGTCTATAACTGAAAATCCTTTCTTTTGTCATATTTCTCTCTGTATGTTTAGCCCGCCCCCCCCCCCCCTAAAAAAATAAGATTCTTCATTCCTCCTTTGCATCATTTGAAAAAGAGAACCCTCAGAGTTGGCATTGCAAAAGCTGAGGCTAGAAACAGATTCAATCCTATAAATGCAGAAGGGGGATGTATCTGAGATAGAGATCTCTAGTGTTTTTGCTTCTTTAAATGTATTATGTGTTATTTCAAATAAATATTGCTTCCCAAGTCCCAACCATGGGTGGCATTAGTTGAGTATTTGTGAAATTGCACCTGCTGTCTGGCCTTCCAAATTAATCTAGTCTCAAGCTGCAATTCTTCTTGCAAATAAACTCTAATCACCTGAATTTGTGTTCTTTTATTTCTTTATATTATCTCTAAGCTACACTAAGAGGATTGCAGCTTAAGCAACAAAACAGGGCTATTGTGGGCTATTTGATTAATAAATTAAACATACCCTTCTTCCCTGTTCTTGTGGTTTGCATGCGCATTTGCTAATATTCTCTATATTTTATGATCATGATCTAAACTAGAGAACATTAGAATCCCTTTTAGCTCCACAGTTGATAAGCTAAATGTTCCAAAAATATATATGATGAAAGAAAAGCCAGGGGCATGCTTCTTGCCTTTAGCTGGCTAGCTGCCATGTAGCCTTGAACACTCACCACCAAGTTGGATGCCCCACAGCCATAGTGTTCAAAGCATTAATAGTAGTAGGCTAGCAGCTAAAGCCTAAAGCCAAGAAACTTAACATAGCCCCAGGCTTTCACATATTTGTTTAATGAGAAGGATTGGTTTATTTAATAGAATAGCAAGGCCATGATGCAGTAATGTTGGGGACCCCCTCGCATGAGTAGAACTTTTTACCACCGCTTTGGTGTCTGATAGGACATATTGTCACCTATGCGTCAAGTAGATTCTGATCTGTCGTCCAGAAAAGTTTCCCATTTCATTGTGTGGGTCCCCATTGAATCGTCACTCTGTGTGAAATGCTACCTCCACCAGGAGCTTGACTGTACATGTGTCGGGTTCCAAAAAACAAGCCTCAAAGGTTAACCAAGACAATCGCCTTTTCTGTTAATATTCTTTTCCTTCTTGGTTATGGGAATCTCACCCTGCTCCCTTTTGTAGCTGCATTACGAGCAAAAGAGGGGAGATGGGTGGGGGAGAGGAAGAAAGAAAGCAATCTGCTAGAGAGTTACAGCAGAAAGGTCAAAACATTAATGTGGCCATATATATATATATATAGCTGCCATGAACCAGATCCCCCTCCACCTGATGTGATAGTCTGGGTTGTCCAGATCAGCCCTCCAAGTGTACAGTGAATGCATCCACGTAAGCCCCAAACAGCTGTACCGTCTACTTCACCTTTCCACCTATGAATTATAACCCCATCCTACATCTACAAGAGTAGAAGATTGTTTGGGCTTTATCACAATTCACAGCCACGTTCAAAGCTTGGAATTTAGATGAACCCATCTCAGCCGTTTCACCAAGAGACTCGATTCACTCGGTTTGTTTTACCTTTTGCCCGGCCTAGGTAGACCGCTTCCCAACCTTCATTTGGACCAGGTGGTGGGACTTGGAATGGACCCATTTGACCCTCCCCAAAGGAATTTTTTCAACTTAAAAAATTGGTTGCAAAATTGATTATGCCCGGATCCTACTACACAGAAGGGAATAATTCAAGAACCGAATATAGTGTCAAGTTCAAAAGAATAAAATATACTTGGGGTACTCCAATGGGTCAATCCACTATCACACTTTAGGTTGATCTTTCTTCTGCAAGATGCTTGGTTTTGTCATTTGTAGTACTATGTGACTATGTCTTATCACTAAGAAGGCCCTTTTTCTGCTCTTATAGGAGAAGGTGGGCCATGGGCCACACTTTCGATAAAATCTAGGCCCATCATTGACTTACACGGAAATTGCACTTTAATATAATCCACATTCAGTTCACTGAATGCTATACTAAAAAGGGTTATTCCATTTTAGTGATTGTTTCTTTCACTCTTGCTTTCTGAGATCCAGAGTTCTAGAATACATCTAGCCAGGTGGAAGAATAAGAAGCTGCCACCCATGCCACGTGGCAGAAGGCAACCCTCACATGAGAGGGTCCATTTTAATATGTATCCTCCACATATCGGTCTGGAGTCTACTTAACGCTCATGCCCAACTTGTATTCAATTGGATTTGAATATCGACCCTCATATGAGGGGGGAGCACCCTCAAGCCCATACCTCACCACCTGAGAGGACCCCAGTTGATTCCTGACCCTTCTGGACCCTTGTCAAGCTTCAACTTGAAAGATTCCAGCCTCATTGCAGTTAGCCCAATCTAGGGCACCCGTACCAGGACTTTTTGGCCGAGGAGTAGTGCTTGCTAGAGCCTGAGAACACTGAAGCGACCCCGTAATGCAACAAAGGAGCTTCTCTCAATAAGTTTTCATCAGTAGATTAGTGTCGGATGGGACATATGGCTATGACAATGTGTCGATGTGTGGTAGGGTATCACTGTAAAGTGGGGCCCAATCTGACACTGTAAAAAGCTTCTCTTCATTTGATGCCCCCCCCCCCTTACAAAATCGCCAAATACCCTTTATTGAACTTTTGCCCTTCTATGGTTTACAGGGCCAAATGACCACTGAAGGTCACTTGGGCTGCCATGCATTTAGTCGTCCTAAGTTGCGGTAGCTGTCAATGACTCAAGCCAGCTCAATGTACCACTACATTGAACAATGTACCCCTAACTTGGGCTGCCATGCATTTTTCCATATCATGAACATTGTAGAGGTTGAGCTTTTCTTTTTCTTTTTCTTGTTCTTTTCCCTTCCCTTTTTCACTGAAACAAATGTGGAATTAGATTCATGTGGAAGTACTGAAGTACTTTCATATAATTGATATATAAAAGACAATAATAATGGAAGTTTTTTGACTTTGGCATTCTGGGATCGATATTAAAGAATTTTTTTGCTCTTGGGGGTCTCGTGACTGAATGGAGAGCATGGTTTGGTACTGGCCTTATGGAAGGTTAAACATTACAAATTTTAATTCACAGGACCCAAACCCTCATTCAAGTTTGTATAGTCTTTTGGATTCTCAGGATGCAGAAGCCTACTTGCTGGAGATTAAATGAAGTGGTAGAATATGCCCGCACGTTCTAGCCGTAAACCTTAGTTGCATAGTGGATTGCAACTAATAGCTTTATGGCAACTAGAGAAAAAGAAACTTTATTCTCAAGGGAAAAAAAAAAAAAGAAAATAAGGGCCTATTGAAAGGACAGACTACCCTGAGATAAACCACCAATCTGGTCTAAAGACCTTGGCCCATGCCCACAAGTCCAGAATAAACACCAAATTAGTCGATCTTCATTTGCTTCTTTTTAGTTTTTTTAACCACTCATTAAAGTAATGCACTGACCAACATAAAATGATTGTTCGAATGGTTCATAGCTTATAGATGGTCTGAATCAATGAGCATATCTGCTAAAAGATGACAGCAACAATGGTGCTGGTGGACCATTTAACAATAATCTTGGGTTTTTTTTTTTTTTTGATACTGATAGGAAGCACTTACTTCTAAAGGTCTTAGTTAAATGTAAATTAAATATAAAGATGGAGCTTTGTCATCAGAAGAATTCTAAAAAGACATGACAACTTTTCTGATAAATACTGGCATTGAGGGCCACACCCCAAGAAGTCAGCAGCAATTTTACCAGTATGACAAATATAAAATGCTAATCGATTTCAGCAGAAAAATGGCTCTTGACTGCCTCTCATTTGCATTCTTTTCCTCTTTCTAAGCCTTTCCTTACGATTCTCTTTTTCTTATATAATTCTCCATCTTGCATTATGAATAGATAAGGAAAAATATTTTAACAAATAAAACAAGGCAAAGATACTCCAATGAGAATAAAGGAATTATTCTTCACTGGGTATTACATACCCAAAACCAATTTATCTTCCTAATTCTAGAAACAGTATCTCAAATTAAACTTTTCTAGTTGACCAGCAAAAAAAAAAAGCTTTTCTACATCCTATAGTAACAATCTAACTATCTAAATGCAATGTAAATACAAAATTGTTTCCTCACATTAAAGGGGAAGTTTAAATGATATCTCCTATAGGTTGTACTCTAAGCGGAAAAGCTCTGAACTGACACATAATTTGAAACAAAAATGTACCAGCAGAAAAGGCCAAAGAATTCTCATTCCTTGAAATCATCCTTGTCATCATCTGGAATTGGACTGTTCCTCCAGAAGACAGCAAGGGCACTCCCACCAAGCTGTAAAGATGATAATGAATGAAGTGGGTAAGGAATTCCTACACATACCGGTAAATGTGAAAAAGAAAAAGAAAATAATAATTATATGTTTAATGAGAGTAAATTAGAGTCCCACCGCCATGCAAACAACACTGACAGCTGAAGGAACAGCAACAAGGGGATTTGTGAAGTGTTTTTGAGCAAGTAAGAATCCCAAGGCTGAACTCTGTAAAAATGGAATAAACAACTGAGCAACTTTTATGCTTATTTGAAGTATAGCATGAGTACATGAGTTGATAAATATTCATTTATTGTGGGCTATTTGAACTTTCTTCCTACTTTTGATGAATACTGCTCCATGGTGTTATGAATTCAAAAATACAACTCTAGTAATAACAAGAAAATGCAACAAATTGTCAAACACCCATGCTAGCTGATATTCAGTTAAATTTGTTACAAGTTTCACAAGTAAACCATCTTATCAGGATGACGTGAAAATAAAAATTAGAAACGCACAATTCATTCATGAAGTTGTGAAAACATAGAAAATATACAAGGTGGTGCTAAAAATGTTGAAAGTAATAGGAAATAGGAACACATGCTTTAGACTAGCCAACCTAACATGTGAGCATTGCTCTCATCTTATTCCACATGTTAAAGAGGAACAGCTTTAGAACATTTGCACTTTCGCATAGAATAAAATATGGGTAGAATGTAATGTATATACACAAGGATATAATAAAATAAAATGATTAAAAAAACTTATAAAAGTAGTGCTTGAAACAAGACTCGAAAATTGGGCATATTTGCACACATCCTCTTTTTGATAAATGGAGCACCCCTAATTAGTTTCCCAAAAGTTATTTTCTAAAAAGATAAGAATAATCCTGTGTCTTTACTTCTATTAGTACTAGATAGGGCCTGCATGTGTGAGGCACATAAAAATAACTAATGTTGTATAGTTACAAAAGATGAAATTGAAATGCACCAAACTGCTCTATTTGATAGACTAAAAGCTATAACATGTTGCACTAATTTAAGAAAACATCAAATACTGTAAGGCATGAGTCAAGACAAGATACTAAGAGATAAGGAAGGCAGTGTTATTAAACTTGGACTGGACTGGAAGGTCAGATATTTGAACCAGGAACAAAGGCTAAAATGGTTTTTGGGTTGCCCAGTACCTAGAAATGTTGACTTGGTGCAACTTACCCAAATGTGTTAATCGGTGTTATAATCTTTAATATTTATCGTTTTAAGCTTATTTCAATGTAAAATGATTTTAAAAGATAATCTGGAAAAATTCTGTCTTCTTTACCCATTCTTTAAGTGTGAGCTTGTCTTACACCACTGGTCCCCAAGTCCGGATAGGGGAGGAGAGTTGTGTCAGGTTGGTAACTGGTATTAAAAAATTCTGGCAAACTCTTATGGTCATGGATTCTGAATTGTCTTTTCGTGCTCATGCTAGGGAATTCCCTAGAAGTAACAGATGTGCTACACCACAAGGTGCCAACCAGCTGCTTGGTAAGGTCTCCTGCTGGTCGTAGCAGAGACTTGGGATTGAATCCCGTCTAAACCTGTGTTTGGGGGGTTATGGGTTGGGGATGGGCTACTCCCTGTTGTGTATCCCTTCAAAAGATATCAAAAAAAAATCTGCCAAACTCTTATGGTCATGGATTCTGAATTGTCTTTTCATGCTCATGCTAGGGAATTCCCTAGAAGTGACAAATGTGCTACACTATAACTCAAGTGTGGTAAGAAATGGGAAAAGGTATGCTAGGGCATTCCCTGGAATCAACACACTACAGCTTAACACAAGTGGACTGAGAAAAGGGCAGTGGTATGCTAAGCCATTCCTCGGAAGCAACATACCACAACTATGCCCATTGTGGCCAAAAATGGGCAAGACTTCCCCCATCCTTTTGGACAAGGTAGGAGTCCAAGAAACATGAATTCAATTAGCCACTTGAAATGTCCGAACATCAACAAGAAAGACCATGGAATTAGTAGACACAATGAACAGGAGGAAGTTTGACATTGCATTCTTAAAAGAAACAAAATGGCAAGGGAAAAGGCTATAGAAATTGATGACTACAAATTATGTTATGCCAAAGAAGTAAATAATAGAAATAGAATAACAATAATAGTATATAAAGATTTAAAAAATGAATTTGTAAATATAGTTGGAGATAGAACAGTTTAATTAGACTTGTTTTAGATGAGGAAAACGTTAATATAGTTAATGTTTATGCACCTCAAGTAAAGAGAATATTTTTATAGGAGAGATAAATGGGCATCTGGGAAAAAGAAGTGTGGGATATGGTGCATGGAGGATTTTGGTTTGGGGAGAGGAGTGAAACAAAAGATACAATTTTAGAATTTGCAATAGCTTAAATTATAGCAATGGTATACCCATATAAAAAAAAATGATGAACATTTAAGCCAAATAGATTTATCCTTACTAGGAGAATAAAACAAATGATGTGTAAGAATTGGAAAGTTAGGTGCATAGAAGACTATCTACAACACCCACACCCATAAGAAGAAGTGATCTGTTGCAAGCTGAAGGGACTATAAAGGCTAGGGGCAAGCCAAAAAGGGCATGGGTTGAAGTAGTAAGAAATGGTTGAAGCATTCATAATTTAATAATGGATATGGCACTGACCAAAATTGAATGGTTAAACAAAGTTCATGTAGCTGACCCTATATAGTGGGGACAAGGCTTAGATGATGATGATTTGAGTGAGCCATATGTTTGATTTGGCTGTTTGAAAGTTCCAACATCTGACCCAACGCCAAAACAAATATACATCTAGTCCAAGTTTGAGAACATTGATGAAAGGAATGTAACAAAATTTGTTTGAAAGGTCATGATTCAATAACAACAACGAGGCCAATGAAAAGAGTTTCTTAATTTGTTCTTAGTTCATGTTATATGGGGGATATAATTAGAATTAAATAGGTTCATTAGACAGAAGGTCATAAAAAAGGTCAACATAAAGGGTTTATTATTCATTCTTTTTATGTAGGTTTTATTAATAAGTATAATAGCCTTTTGTGCTTTTATAACGGGTGCACCCACATTATTAAAAATGGGATTGTCCACAACACCACCCTAAAATATTATTCCTGTTAGTGTTAATTTATCAAACACATAAATGCAAAAGCTTCCCAGAAAATGAAGCATGATAATTATAGTTAATTCCAGAGAACATAACAACAAATCTCATTTCTACCTGATTAAGAAAACATATCTTTTTTTTTCGAGGAGAAATAAGAAAACATATCTGACATCCTAATTTTGATGTGTGTCCAAAGTTACATAAATGTTGTGTTATTGTTTCATTCAAGTCCTTAACACAGTCGACATTAGAGAATTTTTTATTGGTAACTACTAAAACTTCAGTAGATAATAAAAAGAATGAAATATATGTTTAGCATCCCTAGGGATGGGATGGTAAACAACCACCTGACCCTTTTTTTTTATGCTAAAAAATGCATCACCAAATCTATTTTCTGATCTTTGAACCCAAGAGAATGTGTAACCTCGTTCCCATGCCAAGTATTTTATCTCCATAATGTGTCAATACTGCCATCGTCCTTGGCTGTTAGTCTTTCAACCAACCAAGTACCACCTTTGAGCAAGGTTGACTATGTGCCATTCAGGGTTGAGCTTCCAGGTCTATAGCTTTAAACATATAATATTTTATATTATATATATGAAATATATATAATATCTATCATATTGTAATATTTATAAATAACATATAATATAAAATAAAATAACACATACATATATGCATTATGTACATATATATAAATAAATTGCAGATCAGGCTAAAACAGTGTTTTTTTAAACCCAAACTTCACTCCAGGTGGAGGGGTGACCACCTTGAAATTTTATTGAGCAAAATCACTAATGAATTAAAAACAAATACATGGGAGGACGTAGCCTGCCTTGCCCCACACCTAAAATACAATTCTCTCCCTGAATCTCTCTATCCAAACTCAAAACAAACAGAAAATTATTTCACCCATTTTGCTCGGATCCATGGCACTCCCATTCTGTTTTCAATTAAGCACTTATTAACAGAAAGAGGTAGAGCATCACTCGGCCAGAAAAAGGAGCTATCTCTTGTGTCACAAGCATGGTTCGCCAAACAAAACAGTGTTTTAAAGCGCAAGATTCACAAAAAAGTGCAAAAGCCATTTTGCATCCAAGGTGCAAGGCGCAAAGCGAGGACTGAGCCTTTTTGAAGCAAGGCACAAAATTAAAAAAAAATCAAAAAATTTGTAAAAAATCAAACTTTAAATTTAAGCTAACTGTTTTAAAAAGCCTATTAGCTTAAATTAAAATACATAAGCATATAAAGCATATTGGAAGTGAAAATGCAAAAATAAAATAAAATATTGCATATAAAACATATTTAAGCATGTCAAACTTTCAATTTCTTTATTTTTCTCACAATTTCATTATTTCAAATTAACTAATATGATGCTAAACATCTTTCAATCTTAATTCTACAGGCCGCCTTTGTACCAAGACCCTTGAGGCAAGCCCAAACAAGTCCATGTTAGGTCTTAATGGTGTGGGCTGCAACTTTAGACAGATGTATGACTAAAGCTCAGAAGAGGCATTCAGCTCCAGGATCAGAGGTGTGTTCTATGTGGACATGGTGTTGAGGATTGCTGCCACCTGTTTATTCACTGTCCCGTTTCAATTAAAGTTTGGAACCACTATTTCTCTGCACTAGGCCTATATTGGGTGATGCCTGGCTCTGTTAAGGAGCTGCTTTGGAGATGGGATTTAAAGGGGATGCCAAAACTTGCTGCTGTTATTTGGAAAACCATTCCAGCTGCTGTAATCAGTACCATTTGGACTGAAAGGAACAAAAGGATATTCCATAATATTGCTAGAACTCAGGAGGATCTAATTTCGTATTCAGTTGGAAAATTAATCTCTTGGGTGTCGGCAACTAAAGGGATTCAGACCTCACATTCAGAGGCTAGACTGAATTCTAGTAACTTTTGGGAGTTGTAAGCTGGGGTTGTAATGTTGGGACCCTGTCAAGGTTTTTTCCTTGGAGGATCCCTTTGTATCTTATTTCAATATCAATAAAAATTTACCCTACCTTTTCTCAAAAAAAATGTTAGGTCTTAACTTCTTAATCCCCACCAAGAAAAAAGAATCTATAATTTTAATTATCTTTTAAAAATATCTTTTATTAGGATGAATGAATAAACGGCAGTAGCAAATAGGGGGTTTTGAAGCTTCAGTGAGTAAAGCCAACAAATCCCTGCCAGCTTACTAATTTCCAGTCCATTCAGCTCCAATAGTAAGATTTTAATCTTAATTCATATGCAGTAATCTATTAAGTACATTTCATAATTTCCTACTATCTATTATTTGATTTCAAGGGTTCTCACAGTATCATTTCTACACTATGGCAATGTAAAAGTAGTCTGAGGACAAAAAAAACTGCTTTACAAGTACACTATTTAACATAAATTGCTGTTTACTCACAATTTCTATTAAGTCACAGAAAACCCAACTACAGTAAGTTCTCTATTTAGGACATAACTGGATCATACTAAATTTGGGGAAAAAAAGACCCATGGAACTGAGGTCAAGGGTCCCTAGACCTCTCCTTGCAATGGTGCCCATATGCCATTATAATTGTGAACGTTCTCATCTTTCCAGGTTACCAGAAAAATATGAAAGGGATAGTAAATTGCAGAAAGATACCAGTATCAGTGATTTTCACTAGTATGGGATTAAATGAAGATGCCATGCATTATGAACATAATAAAAAATATATATATAACTGTTTTATGGTATACAAATTATTGGACACACTAACAGGTGACGAGAAAATATACAGATGATGAACAAAGACAAATACCTGCATCCCACATTCTATAGAAATGGTACGAGAAGTGGATTCACCAAATGACATTTTTGAAATCCAATAACCAAGAGCAAATGCAGCAACATGTAGAATAGCTACAGGAACTATCAGTTGTGCACCCTGAGCCTTCAAGACATCTGAAACTTGCCCAATCTTGCATATACACATGGCCAGGTCAGTTTTTTTCCACATAATGCTAGAACTACTAAGCTTGAAAGCTATCATAACCACTTCACGGTTCATTTAATAATTTCATTAACCAATAGAATCATTAACTTACAGGGCTTGCACAAAGTAATGTGGTAAGGATAACCCCGATTAGCGGTGTCACTGTGACTATTTTTTCAGTGAACTTGGGGAAGAACTCGTTCGACAATACTGACACATAAAACCAAACATAGATTTAAAATCCATGTACAGATGAAACATTCTTCAAAAGATTTATGAGCTGTATAAGCTGCATTAGAGCAATAATGATCTATTTTTTAATCATTAATGTAATTATACCGTGAAGTGAGCATCTTTTGATTACCTCCAATGACAGTTGGCACCAAAACAACTTGGAAAGTGCTGAGGGCAAGGCCCTGCAAAGATAAAACAACTGTTTTTAGCCTTAAACTGGTAGACAGAAGGCAATTATCAATAATCGGATCAAAATTGCTTGTAAGAGATAAAGGAAAGTTTATATTCCGTTAGGAAGAATGTAAGCACAGTCCACATACTGTTTGATGGGGTCCAACTAGGAAGTTCCTTACAGTAAAAACTGAATTGGAAGATTTAACAGTTTCTCTTTCTTCCTTTTCTTTCCAGTAACTGACCAGAGAAATTTGTTGAAACAATAGAAAAAGAGTACAAAAAATACAGGAAAACTCAAACTGTAAAGAAACAACTGAGCAAATCATGGATAATCTAGCTCAACCCTCAAAACATAACCCCAGAAGAGATCAACCCAAGCCTAAAGAACTACCCCATTGAGACCCCTAATACAAGTCAGATTCATGATTCATAAGCCCCTTCTATCCAAAAAACCTACTAGAGTGTTTTCTGATCCTTGAACTTAAGGCCATGATGTAGTTTCTCTGATGAAATGACAATACAAGGAAGGCTTTGATTCATGATCCACATCCACCCAATCACCTTCTTTATTTCTTTGTTTTCATTTTTTCCTCCTGGACCATTTCTAGAACTGTTTCTTTTTATTCCCATCCAAAAGAACGTTTTTATTGGATTCCATAATTCATAATCCTTTACGCGGTTCCCAACCTAATTCCTATGGCCATTCGGTAGGTTTTGATTCCGATCCATTCAACACAAAATATTAAGTTCCTCAAAGTTATTAGCTTTATTTTATACAAAATCAATACAATGTATTGAAGAACTCAATATCAAGCAATGCATGTGCTTACTGCTGCATCAACTGGAACAAGCTGACCTGCAAGAAGCTTTGTGAGGAGAGGTGTCATAACAATAGCACCAATTGTTGAACACCTACAAAATCCCAAATAGTAAAATGAATAGTGACGCATCTGAAGCTCAAATTGAACATTCTATCTGAAATCAATCAGGGAGAAAGAAATTTAGGACACTGGCATAAAAAAAAAATGCATTGTGATTGTTGCCACTTAACAAAAAAAAAGGATGATCATTTCTGCCCAAGTCCGCATTGCCTGGCCCAGAAATTTAATATCATCATCAGCAGCAGCATGAAACTAAAAATCAGGATACATGTCATGTGAGCTTGTCTTACACTACCAATCCCAAGCTTGGATAAAGGAGGGTTGTGTCAACTTGGCAGCTGGCATTAAAACTTTTGACAAAACTCTTATGGTCATAGATCCTGAATTGTCTTTTTCTTGGGAAAGCTAGAAATGATAGGGTCAGAAATGAAGTCATTCAAAGGAACAAAAGGAATGGATTCAATAAGTGATAAAATGAGAGAAAGTAGAATAAGATGGTTTGGTTACATGCATAGAAGACCATCTAGAACACCCATAAGAAGAAGCAATAAGTTGCAAGTTGAAGGAGCTAGAAGCAGACCAAAAAGGACATGGTTGAAGTACTAAGAAATTATTTAAGCTCTCATAATTTATCAATGGATTTGACACTAAACAGAATGGAAATGCAAAACAGGATTCATGCAGCCCAATGAAGCTAAGATGATGATCATTCCTAACCACAAAACAATGTAAAAACCTAGCCCGGCCCATGATCATTCCTAACCAAAAAACCATGTAACATGATGGACCAATATTAGAACTGCCAATAGTATCAGAGATCCAAATAGTACCAGAACTGCCAATATCAATTATATTATCAAGCAAACAGTTAACCTTTATACTTCTGAAGTTGTCCTTTTCTACATGTCTTGGAATTTGTCTAGCTAATCTTCCAGAAGAACACTGCCAAATCAGTATGTGCCAACATGTTTTTTGCACATGTCATGTAGGGCAAACATTGTGATTTACTCTTTCTTCCTTCTATTGCCCCCCACCCCCCCCCCCCATGCATAGTTCAATATGTTTGTCTCATGGTTTTATGAAGGAACTATAAGAACAGGTATGATTATCATAGAGGTGGACATTTAATGTTAGATTATGGGTAATGCTGATAAGTTAAAAAACATATTTGACATGGATTTGGGCACCTACAACATGTAAAAAGGCATTCCAGGTGTAAAATTGAAACTGAAATAGCCATGAATGCTTTCATATTGTAAATCTATATCTATACTATTAGAAAAAGTATGAATCCATGGTATGGAACTTTTAGTTGACCAAAATACCCCTATTATTGAATTTTCCCCTCTCCAATTGTGAGGGCAGAAAATGTAATTTGAACTACTACTGTTCACCTCATTCATTTCCCTCTCATTAAGTCTTATATTTTGGGTATTAACTCCCATTATCTTTCCTTCTCACTAAGTCTTATTTGAACTACTACTTTTCACCTCAATCAATTACCTCTCATTAAGTCTTATATTTAAGGCATTAACTCCCATTCTCTCTCATTGAATCCTATGCTTAAGCATTTTTTCTCACCAATAAATTCTATCAATTAGACCTATATCCAATACTTTTAAATTTTAACAACATAAAACCCATTTTTTTAAAATCAAACCAAAAACAAATGTGTTAATTTCTCCTAGTTGGGGTAAGCAATTCAACCACTAGGGTCATAATGGGTCAACCCATGATGTCATAGTTAAATTATAAAACTTTTAAAATAGAAATTAGCACAAAAATAAATAAAAATCTATAGAAAAATTGGGCATGTATCTAATATGTTATATTACTCATGCTAAAGAAAAATAAGTGTGATAAACAATAATTGTTTTTATTGATGTTAGGAATGAAATATGAACTTTAAAGCTGACCAAAAATGAAATTGTTTTCCTATTTTTTCACAGGTCAATTGTTCAAACTTTTGGGTCAAATGTGTCAACTCTGGACATCAGAATTAAATAATACAAATTTTTAAAAAGAGAAAACACAAAATAAGATATGAAAAAATACAAAAACTCACTAATACTTATAATAATAATAATAAAGAAAAATAAGCTTGATAAACAAGAAGTGTTTTTATTGATGAGGAAAATGAAATACAAATTAAAAACCAAGCCAAAAATGAAGTTGCTTACCAACTTGGTGGTGGGCCAATAGTTTAACCTTCTAGGACAAATGTGTCATCCTTGATATTATAATTATATAATAAAAATTATAAAAAGATTAAAAGAAAACACAAAAAAAAAATGAAGAGATATAGATATCTTAAAGGAAAATTTTGGGCATATCTCTAATATTTTATATTAACCACATTAAAGAAAAATAAGTGAGATAAAGAAGAATTATTTCTATTGATCATGGAAATAAAATACAAAATTTAAAACCAGCCCAAAAAATGGAATCGTTTTCTTCTTTGGCAATAAGAATTTGACTCTTTGGGTTAAATGTGTTAAACCTTGACGTCATAATTAAATAATAAAGACTTAAAAAGATAGAAACACCAAAAAATTGTAGAAAACATTTAGGCACATCTCTAATATTATATATTCATCATATTAAACAAAAATAAGTGTGATATAAAAGAACTATTTTTATACATGTAGAAACATAAAAAAATTATGGAAAATTTTGGACACATTATTATTATCACCATCATCATCTAAAATTGCACATAAAAAGCACATGCACATTTCCTAGTACATCTAGACCTATCCATGGGCCGGGCTTTGCCTCTATATCAATAGAACACATTCAGGCCCAAGCCTGAGCCAGGCAAGGAAATTGAGAAAAAGATATTTTTTACTCAATAACAAAACTGATTTATTTATATTAAACAACCTCAAAACCTAACAATACTAAAAGATCCCACTATGGCTTGAGAAAAGAGACGATGGACAAAGAAAACATATTATATATTATATATAATAAAATATATTTTATTATATAATTTACTATCAGGTCGGGCTCAGGTCAGGCTTTTTTGAGAAAGCCCAAGCCTAAGCTCGCAGGCCTAAATTCATGTCTAAGCCCAACTAAGAGCAGGCCAGGCTAGGCTCGCCTGTCGGGCTACCCAGCCCATGAATACTTCATAAAAGTATGAGTTCCGCTATGGTATAATGCATCATAACCAATCAACCGATATTTTCATTCAAATTCACATGAAAATTTGATTGGTCAAAATGCTTTAGGTACAATATCATTTCAGTACTATAGAACTTGTCAAAAAAAAGTATTAGCAAGAAGAGAATTTCCTTGAGCATTTATATCAAATTACAATTGAAGGCCATTGAGCATCCAGTCTACTGAAGAAAAACCAAACTGCAAGTATACAAAGTAGACCTACGTTGTCATGAGAACAGAGAGTGCAACATTTCCCTTGGATATGTAGGTTGCAACATTTGATGCCTGGCCTCCAGGGCAGCATGAGACCAAAATAAGACCAGTTGCAAGTGGAGCTGACAATTTTAGACTCTGTAAATAAGAGAGTAGATTTACTAAGCAGACTACAAATCACGTGGAAACAAAATCAAGGCAGTGTGAATTGATTCTGATAGTTCTAAGCACCATAGCATACAAGTAGCAATGGTTCATGCAGAAATTCAATCATGTGCTGTATTCATGATATTGATTTTACTCTATGCAAAATAAAATGATGGAGTACAATTCATGTAGCTAATTCCAAATAGTTGGGATGATAATGATGATAACTGTGACGGTAGTGGTCGTGAATGAAAAGAAAATGCACTTGGTAGAACTTGTTTAGGAATAACATACATTCTAATGCCTGTCATAATATGATGCCCCTGTTCTAGGGTCTATCTGGGAAGAAAAGAATTTTCAAGTCTCCAACAAAAAAAAAAAAAACTAGAATGCAGGAGGAACTGATTGATTTGATTATCATTAGATCTACCTATTGAATAAAAACGAGAAAAAAAAAAGGTTGTCTTCAAGATATGGTGTCATTTGAAACCAACAAGCAGTGATCTTTTCTTCAAGAAGATAGGATACCCAAACATTAAATTTGATGGCTGCAATCATGACAATCCATGGATATTTCTGGGCATATTGGAGTTGGCAATTTAATGAGGGAAAAGTTAGCATTAATTCTTCAAGATTGAGGTGGAAGGGGACTCAAAGGTGGTAATAGGATGCATGATGAAGTACAAGAAGACACTTAGGTGTCCAAACATATTCATACAGCAAGGCAGATTCCTTTCCAGCAAAAGGGTGAAAAGATCAGCAAATGCTTTGGCCAATATTTATGCAAGAGAAGGGGGTAAACATGGTTGAACTGTTTGTCGGGCCTTATAATCAAGAATAGGTGATGTCTATCTGTTTTCTCCTTTCAATTTTATATTAGGGGTGGCAGAGCCAGAGGGCTACTTGTAATAATGAAGAGAATAAAGATTATTATTTTATCTTGTACCAATGTACTATTATCATAATATCTAATAAATAATTTCTGATATGTTAATAACCAAATATATATATATATATATATATATATATATATGTATATATATATATATATTAATTCACACAAAAATTAATTCATTTTATCCCAGATAATGCAAAGCTATGGAAGAATAAGCTCCAGCTCCCTAGACTATTTCCAACCAGGAATTATATCAAACTATCATAATCTATACTGAAAGTGATCATATATATTATGTATGTATGTAGGTATGGAACTTGAGGAAGAACTAATATAAAATTCAGGCACTAAATAGTGTCTCTATCAAAAGGGAAAAATCAAAAGAATCAACGTATGACAGGATTCAATATCAGTATGCAGGGAAAAATGAGAGATACTAGTATGGCTAAAGGCATACCATTGCAATGATGAAGCCTAACATGGGTTTAATGAAGTACTGAGCAAGAAATCCTACACCCACCTGCAAATAGAAGAATAAACTCGTCCTTTAATGGCTGAAACAAAAAGGAGTGAGGAATGTTTTAAAAGATATATTAGTTTAACTTTAATAACAGAACTAATTCCAAGGATCTACAAAGAGAGTTAGATTCTAACAGTCCATGGATTTCTCAGGCAACGTCTGAAATCATCAAAAGTCAAGGTCAATCCCATTGAAAGCATGAGGAAACCCAAGCCAACAGTGAAAAGGTCGGTCTCCAACCAAGTAACCTGCAGGAGAATCCAAGTGATTAAGTAGCTATGCAACCTAGACTTTGAATACACAAAGTTTAGAAACATTTTCAATTAAATGAAAATATAGATTTATTAATCAAGTTGGAAAAGATATTGATAACATTACCGCAGCTGGCTTGTATATACCAATAATTGTACCCAATATGACCTGTCCAAAAATAAATAAATAAAGACAGAAATTGTCTTCACCAAACAAACCTCAAATGAAAACTGAAAGAATTGTTAAAGGAAAGTGTATGAGTAGAAAGGTTTCAAAGAAATGTGGAGTGTTGAACATACCCACAAAGGAAAAAGAGTTGTTAATGTTTCAATTATACTCTCATATTGGTTCAATCCACTGGGTTTGCTACTAGGAACCTCCCCAGATACACTTGCTGCTGCTTTGCACAAAACTCGATTGCTTCTGCTGGACAGCACATAACAAATAAATCAGTGGTATATAATGATCGTTAGAATATGATTTCAAATCATAAAGGCATTATTTCCAGCTTCAACACACAAATATGTCATTTACCATCCTAAGCAATTGGGACTGTGTGGACTAAAAAAGTATGTCAACATTCAAAATTTAAGGCAATTAAGCAAGAAATATGAACCTGATTGCAAAATACAGTAGATTTTCATAACCACTTCAATAACAAATAGGCTCAAGCATTTCATATTGACAGAGCTACAAACAACCAACATGGGACTAAATCCACAAAATAATAAATCATATAAAAAGTACAATAATAGAAAAAAAAAAGAATGTGAGAAGATCTTAAAATATCGTTGAGACTTCGTCCCAGAATCCTAAAGAGGCAGATGGAACAACCTCTGCAGACAGGAAAATGATGTGCTCTTTGTTCCTTTTTTTCTACTTTTCTTCCCTTTTTATACGTCCCCATTATATATGAACATCATGAGTTATCTCTCTGCTCTCTTTATAAGTTAAATTCTGATGATGGCTCATTGTTAGTCCTCAATGAATTCCTCTTTTCTGGAATAAGCTCTCCCTAGTTATTGAATAGGTACAATGCCTCCGATAACAGGCCACCGGTTTAATGCACAGTGTAAAAACAAAGGTGTACTACATATAAACTCTCGTGTCTAAAGCCTGTATTCCTTAAAAAAATTAATACTAGAAATGTGATGTATGCTTATGAGATCCTCGACTATAGAACCTTGTTCATGTTTTTCCCAGATACACACTCTTACAGTTCCTTTTGCATAACATCGTTGACAACAGAGTGGTAAAGTTATCTCAAGCAGGTAGGCTTGATCTGCTTATGACTTAAATTCAATAAAGACAGAGGATATAGTTTTTCATTTTGTTTCCCTTAAATTTTGTAATCCTTTAAAAGGAAGGCAAGCATCAGTTTAGAAAATGTGAAGATGAGGATATAGAACTGAAAAGTGAAAACCGTATAACATATAAAGTGGCAGCTGGCCTTACGCAATGCCCACAAAAAAGGTAAGAACTTCTCAAGTAATCCATAACATACCGCGAAGCTTGAACAATTGAGGAAGGAGAAGACAAAGCGACTATTGGACTCCGGACACTGTTTAGGACGGTCCAAGTTGCCTTATTAGATACTAAGCCGCTTCTCAGGTCTACTTGATCAAATAAAAACAAGAAAAGAAAAGAATAGCAAATTAGTATTACAATCGACGGTAACATAATCAAACAAACCCAGATCCCCAAAACAGTCAAACTAAGTATAACCCAATATTACAGACGAGCATAAAATTTGCCAACCCAGCAATCAAACAGAGCCCGCACATGAAACATTTTATTTGAGAACAAATGCACGTACCCAAATGGGATTGAAGTCTTCTGACAGGCAAACAAGAGCTTCCTCTGTAAAGGCCGCTGGGCATCTGTAATTTAGTATCTTTCTGAAGAAACCTAGACATGGAAGCCATTGAAGAAGCCATGGTAAGAGAGCTTAACTGTAAGAAGAATAAGGATGGACAAGATAATCAAACGGATGATGGGTGTTCCTTCTTTTCACAGGAAAGAAGAAATCATGGATTCTCTGCAATTAAACGAAGGTTGTATGAGATGGTGAAGAGAGAGAGGGTGAGAGATAGATAGAAGACAGTTCAAATAGCTCGAAAAATTGTAGTTGCGGATAGTTTATCAGTCGTGGAAACCAATGAACCACAAACTCATTAGCTCATACAAAGTCAGAATCACACACTTGGACTGCGAATTGTCTGTTGCCTGTTGGGACTTGGGAGTGTCATTACTGTGATCTCCGCATCAAGATTAAACGCAGTCAAGCTATAACTGCCATTGATTTTTCACTCAAAGTTGGACCCATGGATTGTGGAGCTGTGAATTGTCATTGTCAGTATGTCACTTCCAAGTTGCAATTGCCATATGGAGTAATCACGTGCTTCTCTAGTCTTTGAACTCTTCTCCTTTTATACATAGTTTTTATTCTCCTCCGTTTTGGAGTCTGGGCCTCCGTGGGCCTGTGGCACGAGACCTTGGTGAGAGAGAACGATCTTGGCCTCTTGGGTTCACGACTCACGAGTCACATGTCTCTTGTACCTGGAAGGGTACTTGGAGACAAATATAAGCCTAAATAATCCCATCCGTTGATGTACTTTCATTTCAGAAGTGGAAGAGACGACCCATATTAAAAAGATAAGGGACATTTATTAAAACACCCCTATACTTTTTGTAGATTTACTGAAACATACAATTATAATTTTTTTATAATAAATATAACTTATAATTTTGGTTTTATTAAAACACCCCTATACTTTTTATTATATTTCTAAAGATAAAACTATGTTATTTAGAAGACAAGAGGCTATATTTCTATATATAAAATTACTCTAACAGTTCTTTTCATTGATGTGGGCCTGTCAATCAGGACAAATTTGTATTTCAAAATATAAGGTTTTTCACTCTACAAATTTGTATTTATATTTTTTCCATATTGAGCTTGGAAGTAATACAAATGCAAATATGTATAGGGTAAATGCATACAAAATATAAGGTTTTGCACTCTATATATTTGCATTTGTACTCCTTCCAAACTCAACCTTAAGGCCTGGTGGTGTATGTGGTACCACCATCACAAGGGCATGCATGTGTTGCCGGTTTAAATTTGGGACAGGCAATTCAATTGAGAGATTAATAAATGGGCCAAATTAAACTTTATTACATTGTTACCATCGAATTTTTATTAAATTTATTTAAAATTAAGAAACTCTTTTTTTTTTCATATTGATACATTGGTAACTATAGGTCTCGTGGTAAATTGCTTTTCTCACATTATCAAGCAAAATTAGTCCTAATAATGAAATTCTTCATATGAAAAAATAATCTCTCAAGTGTTGGTCTAAGTGGTTTGGGGTGAAATGGAATCATGCATCTGATGATGGGGTGAAGGGCTGATCGGTCCATCCATCAAACCGGTTCGATCGATGGTAGATTGGTCCACTGAAGGATCGCTCAATAATGGACTAGTGGACTCAAACTGGCCAGTCGCTTTTTCTACCATGTGTTCATGCAAGAGGATGTCTCGCTCTCAGTACTCCACCTCCTCTCCCCTAGCTACAATCCGAATAGAGAAAGATAAAGTATGTATTGCATGTAGGGGTGTCAATTGGACTGGATTATATCAGGTCCAATCCAATATTTCATATTGGTCCATCCAATTCATCCAAATTCAATATGTCTTATTGGTCTATCCAATCCGTCCAAATGAATTTTAATTTAGACGGAATCCAACCCAAAACTTATCCGTTGACACCCCTAACTGTATATACTGCAATTAATACTCCGCAACAAAAATGTTGTACTACAAATTTGAAATTCCACCTACTGGAAAATGATCGGAGTGGCCAAATTAAACTTCTGGTCAGCAGGTATTTAGTTTCATTAATCTGCATCAACTGGCAATATCTTTTACATGAAACTCTGTAACTATCTTCAAGGAGACTCGACGTCGACGACTCGACGCTAATCACCCACGACCTTCCGCTATAAATGTATGCGGCGTATTGGCTAACTATATACACTAGAGAGTTTGATTTATTTACATTGTATAACAATTATTGGTATTATTGGCTTTAACTATGACCTTCACCGGCGGTGCAGCAACCCGAGAAAGACGGACGGTTTCAGACCTGTGGAACAGCATCTTATATATATTTCGAAAATATCACTTCTCAATATCATTTACCAATCATATATTCACAGAGGTGTAAACGGATACAATTCGAATGGGATCAGTCAATATATCCGATTAAAAAATTTGATATTCGATGATATCAAAAATTAATATTCAAATTCAAATCTGGTTAAATATTCGAACATTTGATTCGAATCAAATTCAACTAATTAATTATTTTAGGTATTTAATAAATATTTTATTTATATAAAGTATATAAATAATAAATTATTTATACAATTTAATTATTATATTTATAAATTATATAATACATTTAAAAAATTATATATTATATATAAGAATTAAATAATCGGTTGACTTTGAATATTTATCGAATCGCATCAGGTCATATTTGAATTCGAATCCATTTAGCTATTCAGTATGAATAGGATATTCAAATTTGACCGATTAAATATTCGAATTATCCGAATTTTCAAATACCGTTGACACCCCTATATATATATTCTAATCATATACATTCATATTTTTGGCTTATTAAGAAATATATATACATTCAATTATGTTGGATATTGAAACTCTGACCTTTCTGTCAAGGTTTAAGGTTTTTTAGGATTTAAGATTTAGGATTTTATCAACAACATATTTTAATTTTTATCTGAAGCCTCTCTGTGTTTGTCTTGATATTTGGTTTGTCATTATCTTGCTCTTTGGTTGGAAACTTTGAACCCAGTGGCAGCTTTTTCTTCATCATTTTCAGTTGGGCACGGAAATTCTCGTCTTAGATCTAAGTTTTGTATTCAGATAAAACATAACCCGCTTACTGAAAGTGATTTCAACACCTTTCATCCGGCAGCCTGCGCCTCTACAAAATCTTCCTTTGTATGGGTAGAGAAGAAGTTGGTATCCAAAAAAAAGTTTGAAAGTGATTTCAAATATATTTTAGGCAGAGAGCAACAAATGAAAAGATGATCAGCATTTCTCAGGGAATAAATTTTTTTTTTTGGTAAAAATAAAAAGGAAAACTTTCATTAGAGAAACGGGCCGAAGCCAAGAACCAGAGAACATCAGAAAAAACTAAAAAAGGAAGATAAAACTAACAAAGTAAAAGAAAGAAACACAAAAACAACATAACTAAACTAAGCGCAAACTAAATAAGGTAAGCAAAGTCTTCTAAGATAGAGGTTCTTAGCCAACAAGGACAAGCATCAGTCCAAGATTTAGATTGCTAATGGCCTCTCTCTTAGGCAGTGTTTGGTTTGAAGGAAAAATTAGGAAAAGGAAAGGAACAATAGGGGAACCTTTACAAATCCTGTATAAATTTCCCTACCTTTCCCTTCAAACCAAACAAGCCATTGGCCCCTCCCATCCCTCAAAGTCCTAAAAAATGAGGGATAAGAGGGGCTAAGGGAGCAAGGGACTCAACTGACCAGATTATTATCTAACACATTGTTGAAAGAATACAGTTTTTTGGCAATCCTAAAGATTCATATCCCAATTCCCAGATGACTTTTATATGATCTCTAATGCCTATTTTGGAGTGACGTTCCTTCATATGGACCTCCACATTCTACAATTTAGTACTTAATAGTTCTTGATGAAGGAAGATTTGGCCCGACCGCACAGTTATGCGACACGTGACAGAAACAACAGCTTGGCAAAAGGGCCAAGCCTAAGCCGTGAACAAGGGGACACCAGCGGGCCGAACTCCCTACGGGGGGCCCGAACTCACCATTGGCCCAAAACCAGAGTAATCCGAACTGGCCAATCTTGTAACAACTCGGGATATACCTCGCCGAACTGGCCGACCTTGTAACAGCTCGGGATATACCTCGCCGAACTGGTCGACCTTGTAACAGCTCAGGATATACCTCGCCGAACTGGCCAACCTTGTAACAGCTCGGGACATACCTCGCCGAACTGGCCAACCTTGTAACAGGTCGGGATATACCTCGCCGAACTGGCCAACCTTGTAACAGTTCGGGATACACCTCGCCGAACTGACCTGCCCTATAGAGACCTCTGAACTCAAGACTTCGCCTCGCTCACCACTCCGCATCACCTTATGGGCACCAAAACCAAACAAGTCGTACCATGCCTGACACTGAGGAAGTCCGTGCCCGAGGGCGCCGCACCTGACTGACTTGGGATCTAACGCTTGGTGGCCGCACTCTAAACGGCCACCTGCCATTGTCACTGACATCGCCATCTCCAGTTAGAGAGACGGTTAGGCAGTGACGGATCGGTCCCAACAGAAAGGACGACGGCCGAATTGACAAGCGCAAGGGTAATCATACCCGACCTGACAAGGGCCTTGGAGCGAGTGCGCGAAGTGATTATAAGAGCCCCCTGCCCCCCAACAAAGAAGGTATGCAAACTTTTGCGCTATCTGGTGTTATCTTGCTTTTAAAGGATTCTAACTTGAGCTTCGGAGCCGCTACACCGGGTTCCCCCCCCCCCAGAGCTTCCTCATCTCCTCCGTTTCAGGTTCCCTGCTACCCCATTCAGAAGCAAGGTCGTTGACAGCTAAGACCGGCCGGATCGCACTTCATCAATTGGCGTCGTCTATGGGAAACGCTTCAAAAAGCCTCCCTCCAAACTTTCATAACCCCTTTTCTTCAAAAAACCCAACACTCATGGCCTCCTCCAGCAATGCCGGACGTGGCACGGAGACAAACACCACCGGGGAACAACTTCAAGTCCCCGTGGTGTGCGTTGGACAGTTCACCATCCCCCTTTCGGTGGATGGGATCCCCAGCTTGAACGCGCCACAAGCAGTGGCGCCCGTAAATCTTCCTACCACAAGCATCCCCTTTCTTCCCCCTATTGAGACAACCTTTACTGAACCGACTGCCGTCCCCCTGGAAGCCAGCCAAAACCGGTTGGACAACCTGATGCAGTGCATGCGGGCAATGCAAGCCCAAATGCAACAGTTCCAGCAGCACCAGCTTCACCAGCACCAAGTACTACACAACATCTCCCAGTATCACTATCAACAGCAGTTCCCCCAACTACCGCTGAACCAACCACTACTTCCACCTCGCCACCTCGCTCCGAGGTCGGTCAAGGCCTCCCCGCAGGATGGACACCCCCACCAGGCGAAGGCCTCTCGGCCCCAAAACCCCCCTAACAGTCAGGCCTCGTCGCCAGGCCGAAGAGAGAAAAATATCATCCCCGCCTCGCAACTCGCAGGCAGGTCGGGAACCTCGCCTGCGAGGTCGGCACCCTGGTGGTGCTCCAAGCCCGAGTTCCCGCTCACAGAAAACCGATTCGGCGCCCTAGCGGCAGACTACCAGCATTCCAGGCCCATCAAGCTCGGTAACACGGAGGCCAGCAGCGCCAGCACAAGGCCCACTCAACAACGAATGCGCCGGCAAAGTCACCGAACTGCCACTCGTGTCTTGTCAGAGCTCAGAGTCAAAGAGATGAGCTCGGACGAGGTAGGAGTTGCCCCGACTCTCTCGGTTCCTTCCCCTCTCACATCAGAACTCCTGGCGGTCCCCTTACCCAGAAATTTCAAGCTCCCACCTCTGGACAAGTATGATGGGTCCTTCGACCCCAACGACCACGTTGACGCTTTCCCGTCCCAAATGCACATCGCTAGGGCCAGCGAATCGTGCATGTGCGTGGCCTTCGCCACCACCCTCAGGGGAGTAGCTCGCACTTGGTACAGGAACCTGGCCCCCGGGTCGATAAAGTGCTGGGCCCACGTATGAGCGGACCTAGAGTGAGCAGGAGTACTTGAGTATGCAGGAGCGCCCGTATGAGTGGTCTCAGCGTAAGGCGCCTCGACAGTTTCATGCATCGGTGGAGTCACTTCGGGCTCCCTGGGCAGATCCTCCAACGTGTGGTCTGGAACTTGGGGCTCCTCATCTAGGGGCAGCTCGGTACAAGTTCGCTTGGCGACCCACTTCCTCCTCTTCATACCTTGGAACAGACGCCCCCCACGAGTTCTCTCCGCGTCCATCACACCTGCAGAAACTAGTTCGACATCAGAAAAAATGAAAGAACAAAGCAAGCAAGAAAACCGCATAGCTAGAAACCTACCCGAACTCAAGCCAGTCGCAATAAGCTTGGCCTCCGTTAAGTAGTGATGGCACTTTAAACCTTGTCGTGCCCATTGTCGGAGGCCCTTCACCGTCTCTTTATCGAGAATAACACCTGAATCAGGAGCGGCCTCACCCCACCCTGTCTGAAAGGGCCATCCTTGTGCACTTCGCACACCGAAGTAGTCCCGCTTCCACGCCGGGACCTTATTAGGAAAATCGTGCAGAAGCTTAAAACCCTGGCGAGGAGAAAGGTAATACGCCCGTCTTCCCCCAGGAAGAGAACCCGCCTGTCTCTTGAGCATCAAGATGGAGGAGAATATCTCTAAGTCCAAGGGGAAATTCTGTTCACAAAAAAGGGAAACTGTCCCCACCAGGTTCCGAATAGAGTTCGGATGAAGTTGGCCAATGGTGACACCGAAGTGGTTTATACGATAAGGGGGTGGAAAGGAAGTCGCAACCCCGCAGCGAGCTGCTCTCGAAAAATCACGATCTCATCAGGACCGTGTTCCCAAGGAAAGCTACCCGAAGGAATAAAATATGTATACCCCCCAGAAAGGTTGTAAGACATAAGTACAGATTGAAGCCCCTCATGCGTCATGGTCTAGGGACCAAACCTGTCTAGCATCCGACCTCGGCGAGAGGTAGACGCCAAACTGCCCAAAGCGGCTCGGCCTACTGGTTCTTAGTCCTCGAGTTCCACCTCAGGACCACTGAGGCAGTTGGGGGACACGACTCGGTTGGTAGAACCTACGTCGGCCCTACTTGAAGAGTCGTTTGAGCTATCAAAGCTAGACATCGAGGAAAAGGTGGATTCAGGAAGGTACTCACCGGAAGAAAGTTTTGAAGGCTCCGGAGACGGGAACAAGCCAAAGAACCTTGAAGGCTATGTAACCAGCCTTGACACGAGCTGGAAAAAACTTGAACGCGAGCTCAGTAGACAAACCACAGAAGTGACAAATCGACTGCGATCCCCCACTATTTATAGCTACAGTAACCAAGAATCGACCATGCAGATCAAAGACGATCCGACGGCCCACGTTTTCATTGACCGCACGTCCCATAAGGTCGAGACGTGATTGGCGCACGTCTTTCCAAAAAGAGTGAAACGTCAGCGCACGCCTTCTTGAAACCGACGTCGCACCGACACACGTCTTTTCGAAACTGACAGCGCCGCACGTCTCCCTGACAGCCGCCCGCGCACGTACAGCAGTGGCACGCCTTTTTGAATGACCCGCTGTCACGTCCCAGCGGCGCGAATTTTTGAAATTTAAAATGCGCGCTGTCAGAACCATCAGCATTTATGAGTAGGCACGTTTCCAGCCTTCTCGGAAATCGAAGAACCCTAGCAAAAGCAACTCGCGCAGTCAAGATTCGAAGAACGGAACAAATCCACCTACTACCTCGCGAAACTCCCCACACCAGGGCAAGACCCTTGACGCGAGGAGTGGGGGGCAATTGATAAAGGAAGATTTGGACCGACCTCACAGTTATGCGACACGTGGCAGAAACAACAGCTTGGCAAAAGAGCCAAGCCTAAGGCATGAACAAGGGGACACCAGCAGACCAAAGTCCCTACGGGGGGCCCGAACTCACCCTTGGCCCAAAACCAGAGTAATCCGAACTGGCCAACCTTGTAACAGCTCGGGATATACCTCGCCGAACTGACCAACGTTGTAACAGCTCGGGATATACCTCGCCGAACTGGCCAACTTCGTAACAGCTCGGGATACACCTCGCCAAACTAACTTGCCCTATAGATACCTCCGAACTCAAGACTTTGCCTCGCTCACCACTCCGCATCACCTTCTGGGCACCAAAACCAAACAAGTCGTACCTTGCCTGACACTGAGGAAGTCCGTGCCTAAGGGCACCGCACCTGACTAACTTGGGATTTGACGCTTGGCAGCCGCACTCTAAACGGCCACCTGCCACCGCCACTAACACTGCCATCTCCAGTTAGAGAGACGGTTAGGCAGTGACGATTCTGTCCCAGCAGAAAGGACGACGGCCGAATTGACAAGCGCAAGGGTAATCATACCCGGCCTGACAAGGGCCTCGGAGCGAGTGCGCGAAGTGATTATAAGAGCCCCCTGCCCCCCAACAAAGAAGGTATGCAAACTTTTGCGCTATCTGGTGTTATCTTGCTTTTGAAGGATTATAACTTGAGCTTCGGAGCCGCTACACCGGGTTCCCCTCGGAGTTTCCTCATCTCCTCCGTTTCAGGTTCCCTGCTACTCAGTTCATAAGCAAAGTCGTTGACAATTAAGATCGGCTGGATCGCGCTTCATCAGGTACCTTCCTGTAATTTCCCCTCTCTTTCCTCACTTTTTTTTTCCCTCAGTAAGGGTATAAGCCAATTGCACCTACTTCTCTTTCTTTGTTTTTTTTTTTCTTATTAAAAATTTCTTTTTTGATATTATTTGCTATTTATTTTTTATTTTTCCCATCCATACTTTTGCAAATGAGTTTCTAAGTTTTTTTTTTTCTCTTATCCAACATTACTTTGAAAACATTGCTAGATTTTTTTGACAAACAAAATCTCAACATTTAGTTTGCAAAATGCCTTAAAATGAAATATAATGAATTTGGTACGTGACAAAATCAAACATTGTGTTTAATGTGAAAATGATGGAAAAAAAATTAAAAGTGTAATGACTAGAAAAACGAGGATGGAGGGTGATAGTCATTTGTTTATTTTTTTCCTTTTAAAAATGTTGGAATATATTTTCTTCCTAAATGAAGAATCAGTACTTATTGCCCTATTTTTTTAGTGAACAGAATAATCAAATAGTAAAATATTTGAGGTTATAATAAATCAGGTACCCAATTTGAAGAATGTACACTGTATTGGGCTGCATTGAAATTTTAACAAATTTTCAATTTGAGCCCGCCCAAATTGCACCCTTAATCACCATCACCAGGGGTGGCAGTTATGGGTTTGGGGGATGGGTATCCCCTTTGAGTAGCCAGATAAAATAATAAAAAACCACTAACATATAACATGTGTTGAGCGCAAATATATAAAATGGAAATCATGTTTCAACTTGAAATATACAAGATAATATTATGACATTTTTAAGAAATGCATAATGGTTTCAATTTAGCATTTCATCATCATCAACGTCCGTTTGGTTCGAATGAATAGGAGCCTATTTAATATCACAAAATATTAAATAGAAACTACTTGGTCTCAATGGTATGTTTTTTTTTTTTTGGGTACCTAGAGAATGCAAAACAAAAATGTATTGTAGAAAAGTTGGCTTCAAAAAAGAAAAAGACACCCCAAAAAAGTTGTAGTCGCATAAAAACGTTTTAACAAAGAAAGTAAAGACAATTATTCATAAAATTCAAAATTCATACTGGATATATATATATATATATATATATTGGTAGGCATGGATAAACGATTAGATATAAAAAAAAAATTAATAGACTATAAAATGCCAAACATTTCACATATCACAAAATTTGCAATTCAAGGAGGCCAAACAAGGCTCATTTCACATATAAACCAAACATAACCACCCATTTAGTTACACATACACACATGGGCGGAGCTAGGGGGACCGCCATGGCCCCCCATGGTCCAAAAACCCACCACCTATTAGTACAATTTTTTTATGTAAATTCCCTCCTCTCCCACTCTCCAATCCAATGGTTGGTGAGTTTAGATCTGCATCCCACAAAGGGGTGCCCCGAAATGCTTCATAGCACATTTCTACCGTGTATTGGAAACATTTCCCGATGATGACATTATCAGTTCTAGTACTATCATCGGGAGATATTCTCAATACACGACGGGAATGTTCTATAGGACCATTGTGGTGTGCAGATGTGAACTCATGATTGGCCTTCCTATGAGACCATTTATATTCATTCGCTCTCTCCCTAATCCACTTTAAATTTTGCCCCCCCCCCCCCTTCATGAAAATTTATTGGCTCCACCCATGCATTCACATGCACACACAATAAGTCGTAAGTTCAAACACTTAATTTGATACCAGAAGCGACTGAACTGAATGACCTATTGGTTTGTCTTCACATAAAATAAAATTGTTAAAGAGGATATGAGCTTCTTAATGATTCCTATGCCCTCACATATGAGTGTTTGTTTTTTTATTTTGCTTTGAGTTTCATTTATCTTCTTGTTTATACCATTTTATCTTGTAGCACAAGATGTGTTATTACATTAATCCAAGGGTTTTAAAATTGGATCAGATGGGGAACTGTTCTGGGTTCGGTTCCCGGGTTGAATGGTCCAAACGGATAGAAAGTTTAAAAAATCCAATAAATGTCTAAAAAGCCATTTTTGGGTCAAACGGTTTGACTGCCTGGATAACGGTTTTAAAGTTAAACGGAACTGGTCAGGTGACCACTTCCCAGTTTTTTGATCTGACTGTCCAGTCCGATCCTGTTTTGAAAACATTGCATTAATCCAGGTTCTGTTTGGGAAGAATGCGAATGACAGTTCCATACATACTTATAGACGAAATAGTTCAATTTTGCATGCATTTAATAAAATACGTTTATGTATTGAAGATGACAGCCATCATAATTTTCAAGATACGTTTATTAAAAATGAGAGCAAAGTTTGTAATAAAAAGAATAGATGTAAACTTTGCATTCAAAGCTGATCGATGTAAAAAAAAGATACCAATTTTACACTCAAAGTTGACTGATGTAAAAATGTATCAATAAAAAGTTGACTGATGTAAATGAAGATGAATTTTAATATTCTGGTTCATATTTGTATCGTACCAACCAAAGACCACTTAGTAAGACCGTAAGAAAAGAAAACTTATCAATGCAAAATTAGAACAACTTTGTATTTTACCTAAATTTGCACCCTTCAGAAACGGAGCCAAAGCAAAAATACATTCAGTAGCTACTACTTCATTTTTTGATAGAAATCAAGAGGGGCTACACAAGACAAGGGGTAACGCGTCCCTATAAATCAAACTTATTAATACAAGCTAGATTCCAAGGAATATCACTAAGATTGAGATTTACTGTACCTGTAAGGACGAAAAGGTTTGATTGGCGAGCCAATCTGCCACTTGATTAACTTCCTAATAGACATAATTGTAAACCAAATATTCGTTTGTTCGATTCTTCAAATCCAAACCATTCCATCATCATCGATATTTTGAAGGTTTGAGGGGGGGTCGATGAATCATTTCAGATAAGAAATCATGATAAAGAATGGTTTGGGAAATTCATTGCCAAGTTGTGGGCTTTCCACGCAGCCCAACCTTTTGCCAAGTTGATTGTTGTAAAACCTAAGTGATAAGCGTTGTAATCTACCACTTCACTCATGAAATTCCTAATTATGACTAGGACTCACACAACCCATTATTTAGTTGGGATGCATCAAAATTAATTTTGATGGAATCAATTTTTAGAATTTGCCACAACATATTTACAATCGACCCCGTTAATATTCAATTTGGTTTCATAATATTCCGAAAAGGCTGATAGAATTCTTTTAATCACCAATTGAATGGGCCGATATCAAACGGTAGCTACTGGCTACTACTTCACAGTTATCAAACGGCCGCTCAGTTTTAAATTGGGAAGAAAAGGACACACCAACGGTGCACCAAGGATTAACCCTTTATTTGGCGCGCTTTGTAGGTGGTTTTGCATCGGATCTCAAGGATGGTAATCCAACGGTGCAAAAGAGTCAACAACAGTATGGTACACTAACCTACCTCTAAGATCGACTGTGTAAGAACAGAGCAGAAAAAGAAGACCGAATCCAGGTGGGAACCACAAACGTACGTGAGTACATCTCTCACCCTCTCTCTCGTTCTCTCTGTGCCTGCCTGAAATCGACGGAGAAACAGAGGACTCGTCTTCGACTTGTCTCCGCAAAACCCTAAAACGTGTCGTCCGCAAATTATTGCCCACACTTACAATGCAGCGTTACAAGCTCCGAACCCTAGAAGAATTTCGCTAAAATCGTGCTTAAAAACCCTAGAACAACAAAATTCGTAGAGCAGTTCGAGCTCATTTCCTCGTTTTCAATTAACAGTTGGTGGTTCGTAGCGAAGAGTGCAAATGGTCGATAGTAATGGAGGGAAGTAAGGGCGGGGAGCAAAATGGCAGCTCTAGCGAGAGTCGGCCTCCAAATCCTCTTGCTGGAGCTTATCGTCAGTGTCTTAGCAGTAACCGTATCGCATCGGCTTGCAAAAAGTCGCTTGTTCGCCATCCATCTCTTGTAAGTTCCTTTCAAAGCGTCTGTTTTCCCAATTACTGGGTTTCGTTGCAGTTTGCTTCTTATGGGCGGAGATCAGCTTAATTCATTTTATTTGTTGTTCTTATTTCGGACCCTTTCGAATTTTAGCTTGAAATCATGCGCACTTACAAGGTTCCGAGTTCGTACTTGTAAAACAAAGAGTGGTTGGGTCCCTCCATTGTTGTTATCCTCATAATTGATTCCATCTTAGCTAGTCATGAATGATTTGACTTTCTTGTGCTAAGAAGTAATGAAAATCCTAAAAGGACCCTTGCTTTGTTATGTGATTACTATAAAAAATCCAGATCATTGATGATCTCATTTTGTCTGTTGAAATCTACTTAATTAAAAGTTTACTCCGGTTCACTTTAAGAAATTGATTTGGTTTTTATCAATTTACAGTCTGACAAAATGTCTTTATCGAAGTAGCCGCTAGAACAAGTCTTCTGGTACAGTTTTTCCATCATGATATTTCAGGCCCAGTAGCGTCAAACATATCAAATCTTGGATCATAGGGGACCTTGATACAGAAAAGGTGATAAGACATCGCTTTAAAGAAAGAGCAGCCAAGGACAAAACCAAAATCAACCCTCATCAAAGTCTAAAACGACCGCCCCCAAGACCAAAACTCGCCTCAACACACTAATGCAAAGATTGGCAACCCGTAAAATCCAAACGATCAGCCCAACCCCCCACTCCAGGAGATCCTATTCTAAAGAATCTACCGACCTATCAACCCACCATTTTCAAGTAATTCCTCTTCCATCTCCACTTCAGCTCCAATGCCAATTTTGTCAATATCATCATCCCTTTCTGTTCTCCAACTATCGAAATGCTTTTCTTGCAAGTTCCTCTCTGCTTGATGTTGTTTTAAAAGCACAATGCATCATAAAAGTGCAAGGCCTTTTAATGCCCAAGGCACAAGGTGAGGTGCACACAGTTTCAAAGCATGGAGAAAATTTTGGAAAAAAGAAAAAAGAAAAGAAAAAGAGAAACAATAATACATAAAAATGTAAAATTGAAATTTAAAAGAAACTAACTGTTTGACTAATTTTGGGAGTGTCTATTCAAAGAAACACTTATTTTGGGCTGGGACCACACGAATAAGCACTTACTTGTGTTTGGGAATAAGCCCAAATAAGTACTTATTCCTGAAAATAAGCACCTATCCAAGAAGCTCAAATTTGGAGCTTATTTTTAAGCACATATTCAGTAAGTGCTTATTTTCTTATTTTGAGATTATCTTTAAGCGCTTATTTCCTTTCTGGTCTGTCTTGGCCCGCCACATCATTTTAAAAATACCTATACTACCCCTGTTTGAAATAAATGCTTTTTCACTAAATACCCATGTGCACCTATTAGGATAGTCACCTATCTAGCAAGCACTTATTTATCAAATAAGCACCCCCAAACATGGGCTTAGAAAACCAATTAGCTCAAATTAAAATACATGAACATAACAGATTCAAAGTTACATTGTAGAAATGAAAGCAAACACATGTGGTTTGTACTAAAGTCCTTCAAGCACTCAAGAATTCAATCATGTGAAACTCTTAAAAGGATTCTTTCCTTCCATATTCTCTGTCTCCTTGTATGAAAAAGAGGTTGTCTCAAAATTTCTCCCCTTTGGCAACCCCTGTGGCACCAAACCGGGACTTTGGATTCTGTAGAGGATTAAGGGATAAAGAAATTGATTGATTACCTAACTTGTTCGGCCTCCTTAGTAAGGTTTGTTTGGACCCCTTTGAGCTAGATAAATAGGTTTGGGCTCCTCAGCCTAAATGGATTTTCTCTTGTGCTTCTTTCTTTAAGTTCCTTTGCCAATCTTCTCACCTTTAGGGTTTCCTTTCTAAGGAAGTTTGGTGCAAGCTATTCCTCCTAAGATTATAGCTTTTTGTTAGGAAGCATTTTATGGGAAAATAAACACTTGGGATAACTTACAAAAGAGAAGACCTTCCCTTTGTATTTCGCCTAATTGATGTATCCTTCGTAGGTCTCATGGTGAGGATTGCTACCACTTACTAATTTCCTGCTCTTTTACGATGGAGTTATGGGTTTGTCTCTTCTCATTGTTTGGGTGCAGGTGGAATATGCCAGCAGAATTAAGCATTGCCCTTTAACCCTTCTTTCTTCTTCCTGCCTAGGAAAAGAGGAAGGATTATGTGGAGATGTGCCAAGGCAGTTTTGATTTGGACAATTTGGGAAGGAATGAATGCTAGAATTTTCCAATAATAGGAGAGAAGTTAAGCTTTAAAGGAGTTGTGTGCTGACTAGGGTAATACACTGGTTAAATACTTTGGAGTTATTTCACCATTTCTCCTTTAATGATATTTGGGGGAATTGGTAAGTACTAGCTATCTGTTCGTCTTTAAAAGATTAGGGTATTGGCAAGTTGGGTAACCCTGTTTGGAGGTTCTTTGAAGCTGAATTTCGATGCGAGTAGTCAAGGCAGCCCTGGTCCCTCTGGAGTGGGAGGTGCCTTCAGAAATGAATTGGGTGAGGTTGTATTACTCTACTCAAGTTCTTTGGGGTTCGGGGACTCTACTAGGGCAGAATTACTAGCTTCCCTACAAGGGGTGCAGTTTGCAAGTCAATTAGGTGTGGAGCAACCATTGATTGAAGGGGATTCTATGGTGGTGGTGTGGTTGAAGAACCTAGAGCAAGCTGTATGGTGGTATGAGAATGAAATGTAGAAATTTAAGTGGCTGACACGAAATATGTATGTGCCAATACAGTGGGGGGGGGGGAGATCGGCGAACACTTTGGTTGATTGGCTAGCCCAGCAATGGAATAATTGTTTTGGGCTCAGTTGTAATATAATGTTTATTCCTTTTGTAACCTGATTGGGATAGGCTGTGGCTTGTGCCTTTCCAAGGGATGCTTGTATCAGCTTGGTTCTCCAACTTTTTTCATTACTCGTCAAAGAAAAAAAAATCAATCATGTGAAGCTTTTTGTTTATTTATCTCATAGTTGCATTACTTCAAATATCTGGTGGGGTGTTAAACATCTTACATTCCAAATCCTAGGCGATCTGCCTTCCACCTCCATAAATGCCCTTGAAGCAAAGCGTAAAGAAGTCCATGTGGATTGTGGGGTAGTTTTCCCAATCTAAATTTATGGCCTGTATACATAAAGAGATTAGTTTTGTAATTAGCAACTAATGGTGGCTCTGGCTCAGTTGGTAAGTCTTCTGGCCAGTTGTAGCTGAGCCTTGGGATCAAATCCCGTTGTCACCAAGGTCGGGTAGGTTGTGGGTATGGGGGAGAATGAAATAGTAGTTGTCTTGTTGTTGCTTCTTTAATAGAAGCTTTTATGTTTGGGATTCTATTTGCAAGAACTAAGGCTTCAGGTATTTGAAAAGTATTTGTTTTGTTTATTTTATTTTATTTTGATAATTAACATAAAACTTTTATTAAAGAAAGCACCGTGCTGCTCACAGAAGCGGGCAGCAGGCCAATAAGTATAAGTCAGGACTTCCGGAAAAAGACCTTACATAATAATATGAATAAAATACAGCAGTGGAAAACAATCATCCTTTGTTTTAAAAGTTAATAGATCATTACTGGTGTAATAAAAGGTAATTTAGACGTTGACAAATAATTGTAAAGCTGTGAATCCAGACAAAATAGCAAAAAAAAAAAAACATTTTAATAAGGCACATGCTTGGATTGAAGCGCAAAGTGCATGAGGCACATGCCTAGGTGCACCAGGTTCTTACCTTTTGAAAGGGGTTGTGCTTGGGTTCAAGTGAGACACATGCCTTAAAATGCACCTCTCTTTTGTGCCTAGGGGTGCCTTTTCAAAGTGTCGTCTGTTTGGCTATGCATTATTGGCCTGGTTATTTACTTTTATTATTTGTCCTTATTGGGCCTTTGTGTTTTTTGTTCCTTTTGCTGCCACTAATCAGGGGAAGTCTTGTAGCTTTAAAATTAGAGTAAATTGCTGAAACCTCCCCAAGTTTGGTAATTGCAATTACCTACTCTGAATTTTCTGACACTGTTGCAAGTAGACCCCCTTCGCTAGAATCTGCTAACGAGAGGCACAAAAATGTCCAAAATAGCCATGCAATTACTATTGAGGCTGGTTTCTACAAAAAAAAAAAAACAATAAAAAAAGAGAATTTAAAGTTGCACCTTTACCTTTAAGCGATTGATATGAGGGAAAAATTGGAAAATAAATCAATTTTAGAAAAGAGATTTGAAGGGTTTGAGCTAGTGATTCATATGAAGAGAAAATTTGAAAAATAAACATTTTGGTGCCAAGTAAATGCATGGGTATTCTGGACATTTTTCATGCCCCTTGGTAGAGGATTTTAACAAAAAGGGGTCTACTTGCAACTATGCCACAAAGTTCAGGGAAGTTTCAACAACAACCAAAAACTTCAGAAGAGGTTTTAGCACTTTACCCACTTGAAAGAAGAAGAAGAAGAAGAACTGTTTACTGTATTATAGGTTTGAAGAGAAGAGAGAGAGAGAGAGAGAGAGAGAGAGAGAGAGGAGAAAAGAAAGAAGGGGTTCAATGTGAATAATCTTCTGCCCCATACATTCCTTTATTTATAGCTTTTAGGATCCTTACAAGAATAGGAAATAAACAAAAATTAGAAACAATAAGGCCAACCAGTCCAACTTAACAGAAATTAGAAACTTCTAATAACATAAATTAGAAACTAAAGAAATTAGAACTATTAAAAAGAAATTAGAAACTTCTAATAACAGAAATTAGAAACTAAAGAAATTAAAACTATTAAAAAGAAATTAGAAACTACTAATAAAAGAAATTAGAAACAACTAGGTGTGGGTATGAAACCACACACACTAGAGCCTGAGTGTGGGTATGGAACCCCACACTTGTGGCTAACCAACTATTTCTTCACTCCCCCTCAAGTTGGGAGTAGATATTTATCATGCTCAACTTGCGTAGATTTGTCTCCAATTTGCCTTTTGTGATTGCTTTGGTGAAGATATCAACTAACTGCATGTCTGAGGCAATGTAAGGAAGACATATTTTTTGGATTGTGGGCATTACTAATTTTAGTTTGATTATCACAATACAACATCGGAGGCTTCTCATAATCATCCTCCAACTCATTAAGCAAGGATTTCAGCCATAACACTTATGCAACACCATTGGCCATGGATTTGTATTCATCTTCTGCACTGGAGTGAGCAAAAACATTTTGTTTCTTGCTTTTCCAGGAAACAAGATTTCCCCCCACAAATGCACAATATTCAGAGGTAGACGTCCTATCATCAACACATCCAGCCCAATCCACATCCGTATACACTTCTATTTTCATATGACCATTATTCTTGAAGAGTATACCTCTCCCTTGGACATCTCTTTAAGTAGGCAATGATCCTTTCTAATACAAGGAGATGGGTGGTCGTAGGAGAATGCATGTATTGACTGACAACACTGACGGCATAAAAAATATCTGGTCGGGATAGATAGAGATAAAGAAGTTTCCCAACCAGCCTTTGGTACATAGCACTGTCCTCAAGTAGTTCTTCACTTTCTGCACTTATCTTATGGTTAGGCTCAATGGGAGTATCAACAGGTTTCACTCCTAACTTGCCAATTTCTTCCAATAAGTCCAGAACATACTTCCTTTGGGAGATGAAAATGCCATGCTTAGATTGAGCTACCTCAATTCCTAGGAAATAGTCTAACTTTCCTAGGTCTTTCACTTTAAATTCCTTGTGAAGGTGCTGTTTTAAGGGTTTCAATTTCACTAGTGTCACTTCCTATTATTACAATGTCATCTACATAGATTGTAAGTAGAGTCGTGGAATGACTTGTCTTCTTAAAGAAGAGGGTGTGATCTGACTGAGCCTGCATGTATCTGAATTTGTCCAAAGCCAGTCTAAACCTATTAAACCAAGCTCTTGGGGATTGTTTCAGCCTGTATAAGGCCTTCTTCAAAAGGCAAACTTTCTTTCTTGCTTCTGTACTATAAAAACCAGGGGGTAATTCCATGTATACTTCCTCTTGCAAGTCTCCGCTGAGGAAGGCATTTTTAACATCCAACTAAAATAGTGGCGTAGTTTGCAGCAATGGATAGAACTCTGATAGTGTTCATTTTTGCAATAGGTGCAAATGTTTCTGTATAGTCTATGCCATAAGTTTGTGTGAATCCCTTTGCAGCCAATCTGGCCTTATATCTCTCTATAGTACCATGAGCATTATATTTAACAGTAAACACCCATTTGCATCTAACAGGTTTCTTCCCTTCAGGCTGGTTAACTAGTTTCCATGTGTTGTTCTCGACAAGAGCATCCATCTCTACTTTCATTGCTTCCTTCCATTCAGGTATCAAAAGAGGTTTTTGCACTTTTTTGGGTATAGGAATAGAAAAAATAGATGCCAAGTAAGAAAGGCACTTGGAGATGCAATGGGCAATGGATGAGGTGCAACGATGCTTCCCTTTACGAATAGCAATTGGAAGATTAAGGCCATCTTTCGATGAAGACTGAACCTCTGTAACAGTGGGAGCAGTAGTAGTGTCTGGATCTAGAGCTGTAGAAGATGTTGGAATAGGCTTGGATTGCTGTTGAGTACGAGAATCAACCTGTGTCCACCACTTTCTGTGATACACCCTCAAATCTCTGCATTTTTGACAATCTTCTTTGCAACTCCCCCCAGTAATCAGGACAGGTAAATGAACTCTTGGAGCTGAAACTGAAATCCCTTCCTCACTATTCTCCCTTTGAGGAGAAGCCTTATGATAGTAGGGCATATCCTCAAAGAAGGTGACATCCATGGGCACAAAGCGCTTCCCTGAAACTGGCTCAGAATAGCAATATCCCTTTTGATTTTGTGCATACCCAAGGAAAATACACTTAGTGGCTTTGGGATCAAACTTGGAGCGATGAGGTCCAAGGGTTCGAACAAGACAAGTACACCCAAAAGTTTTGAGGGGAATAGTGAAAAGGTTCTTATTTGGATATAGAAGACTGAACGGGGTTTGCATGTTTAGGACCCGTGAAGGAACCCTGCTAATGGGGCATATGGCTGTACGGATTGCATCTCCCTAGAAGCGTATGGGAACATTGGAGTTGAGCATGATGCTTTTGGCTACCTCTAAAATATGTCTATTTTTCTCTCAGCAATCCCGTTTTGCTGAGGTGTGTGAGGACATGTGCTCTGATGAATGATCCCCATGATCAAGGAGATAGGATGCCAATGGTTTTGCAAAGTATTCATTGGCATTATCAGATCTAAGAATCTTGATCTTGGTTTCAAATTGAGTTAAGATCATCTGATGGAAAGCTTGGGCCAGAGAGGGGACCTCATCTCGAGAGTGCATAAGATAGACCCATGAAAAACGGGTATAGTTATCAACAAATAATAAGAAATATTTGCACCCCCCCATGGTGGGGGTATGGTAGGGCCCCCAAACATCGGTATGCACAATCTCAAAAGGAAGGTTGCTTCTTTTATTACTTAAAGGATAAGATGATCTACTATGTTTTGCTAGTTCACAACTTTCACATTTTAACCCAGACACTTCTACTGATTCAAACAAGTTTGGAAAAAGACTCTTTAAAGACCCAAAAGATAAATGACCTAAGCGGTTGTGCCAAAGCATAATCTTACTACAAGACTGAGAAACAAATAATTTCCTTGCTTCACTCTGCACCCCTTGTGAATGTTCTAGCAGGTAGACTCCATTCATCTCACGGCCAATCCTAATCACCTTCTTCGTTTCTAGATCCTGAAAAATACACTGATCAAGAAAAAAAGTTATCGAATAGTTTTGATTTTTAGTAATACTACTAACTGAAAGTAAGTTAGCACTAAGCTTGGGAACATGCAAAGCTGAGTATAGGGTGATGGTGTTAGTGTTCGGTCTGCCTGTTAGACTGATAATAGTCAAGGAAGAGAGAGAGAAGAGAGAAGGAGAGAAAGAGAGAGGAGAAGAGCAGAAGAGAAACAAGGAGAAAAGATTCTGGTTCGAATGAGAGAAAAAGCACACTCTCCCATTCGACCAGATGTATTTTATATTACTAAAATAATGTGGAAAAGTGACATATGCCCCTACTTAAGTTAGGGACATTAAATCTAACATAAACTTACACATCTTCACCTAAACACAAGCACAAAGACAAAAATACCCCTACATACTCGACACTAACACCCCCCCTCAAGCTAGAGAGTATATATCATATAATCCCAGCTTGTTACATATGTAGTCTACTCTCCCCCGATTCAACCCTTTATTTAACAAACTTGCCCACTAGTTCCTTGTGTTGACATATGCAGTGTCTATCACTCCACTCAGCACTTTCTCTCTAACAAAGTGACAATCAACCTCTATATGTTTGGTTCTCTCATGAAACACCGGATTAGAAGAAATGTGAACTGCAGCCTGATTGTCACAGTAGAGCTTCATTGGAGTATCAACAATGTATCCCATCTTCTGTAGAAGGTTCCTTAGCCACACCATTTCACAAGTAGTATGTGCCATAGCTCTATATTCTGCCTCTGCACTGTTTCTTGCCACAACTGTCTGCTTCTTGCTTTTCCATGTCACCAGATTACCTCCAAGAAAAGTGCAATAGCCTGTGGTAGGTCTCCTATTAGATATAGAATTGGCCCAATCAGCATCAGTATATTCTTCTATTTCAAGTTTTCCACTACTTCTGTATATCAAACCGTGACCAGGAACCCCCTTTAAATACCTCACAATCCTTATAACCGCATTCCAATGTGGAACCAGAGGTTTCTGCATGAACTGACTTACCACACTAACTGTGAATGAAATGTCTGGACGAGTGATGGTTAGGTAGTTCAATTTACCTACCAGCCGCCGGTATCTACTAGGGTCTTCAAACACTTCACCCATTTCACTTCTTAGCTTAGTGTTTGTTTCCATAGGAGTTTCAGCTGGTTTAGCACCTAACAAACTTGTTTCTTCAAGCAAATCAAGAACATATTTCCTCTAACACAAGTTAATACCATGCTTGGACCTTGCTACTTCTATCCCCAAGAAATACTTCAATTTACCAAGGTCCTTTGTCTAAAAATGTTCCTGTAGAAAGATCTTCAACCTGTCAATGCCCATTTTATCATTATCGGTAATGACAATATCATCTACATACACCACTAATAGGATCTTCCCTGCCTGAGAGTCTGCCAAACCATGCTTGAGGAGACTGTTTAAGCCCATAAATGGCCTTCAGTAGTCGGCACACCTTACCATCCTCCCCCTGAGCAACAAACCCCGATGGTTGCTCCATATAAACCTCCTTGAGCATATCACCATGCAAGAAGGCATTATTGATATCAAGCTGATAGAGAGGCCAATCATACATCGCAGCAAGAGAAATCATAACACGGACTGAACCAATCTTAGCAGCCGGGGAGAAAGTCTTTGTATAACCAAATACCATAGGTTTGGGACTACCCTTTGGCAATCAATCTAGCTTTTAGCCACTCTACACTACCATCAGGTAAGTACTTAACCGTATAAACCCACTTACAACCAACTGCCTGCTTACTAGGAGGAAGAGTGGTGAGTTCCCATGTATGATTATGAGCCAGAGCTAAGAGTTCTTCCATCGCATGACACCATCCTGGAGAGGCAAGGGCTTCTTCGACATCCTTAGGTATAACAACAGAGGATAACAAAGAGATAAACTGGCGATGGGAAGTGGAAAAGATGAGTCAGTGAAACATAATTAGAAATAGGATGAAGGGTACAACTACGCTTACCTTTTCGCAAGGCAATGGGAAGATCAAGATCAGATACTGGGGTTGGGGCTGGTGTGGTAACAACTGTCGGATCTGTCGATGATGATGAAGCTGGAGGAGGTGCTGGTACACGTGGGAAATGTGTATACAGGTGATGGATCGATGGCCGTTCAACAGGTGGTAGCACCAGAGGCAAAAACTTGGTCATTGCGGGAACAAGGGGAACAGAGTCTACAACTGGAAGAGGAAGGGGAGGAGGTGATGGGGTGGAAGAAACATCACTGGACCCCAAGAAGAATGGAGTAGACTCAAAGAAAGTAAGATCAGCACATACAAAGGAACGTCGAGAGCTAGGGTGATAACACTTATACCATTTTTGAGTTTGGGAATAGTCAAGGAAGATGCACTTAATAGACCGTGCATCTAACTTGTCCATTCCTGGCCCCAGATTATGAACAAAACAAACACATCCAAAAACTCGAGGAGAGAGAGGAAACAGAGACAAGGTAGGAAACAATGTGGTGAATGGGGAATGACCATCAAGGATAGACGCGGGCATCTGGTTAACCAAGAAGCAGGAAGTAAGCACAGCATCACTCCAAAAGGATTTGGGAACATTCATGTGATGCATGGGGGATCGAGTTATTTCCAAGAGGTGACGATTCTTTCTCTTAGCCACCCCATTTTGTTGTGTGGTGTAGGTACATGAAGTTTGATGGATAATGCCATGTTGGTCTAGGTTGTTTTGAAATGATGAAGAGAGATATTCACGACCATTATCAGAACGAAATATTTTAACGTGAACACCAAATTGGTTGCGAATCTCAGCATAAAACTTTTGGAAAATGGTAAACAATTCACTTATTTCTTTCATTAAACAGAGCCACGTCATCCTTGAATAATCATCAACAAAAATGACAAAATATTTATATCCATTGTATGACATCACTTTATAAGGACACCAAACATATTAATGAACCAAAGAAAAAGGGGCTTGATACATGATTATCAACTCTAGGACTAAAGGGAACACAATGATGTTTCCCCAACTAAGGATAGGGATACAGGGTCCAGGTCAACATTACCAACACCACAAATGGAGGATGTGGAACCATTAACAAGGGTAACAGATTGTGATGTTGGGTAATGAGAGAGGGAAGAAAACACACATGGAGTTCCAGTTATGTGATCGGAGGCTCCAGAATCAATAATCTAGGGATGAGGTGTGGATGCCAGACAAACCATACTTGAGCGTGCGAGAGTGGCTGTGTTCGGTTGAGATGTGACCTGTACTAACCTCTCATACTCATCACGGGGAATACTCATCATCTCCTTCCCAGTAACATCTGTGAATGTAGGAGGTACCTGATCGACTGAATGGCTCTCCTGTCTGAAGCTACTATCACTGGTTACGGCATGATTGGCCCAAGTTGAAGGTGGACCATGCAAGTCATAGCAATAATTAATGGTATGTCCATCCATACCACAGTGTGTACACCTCCTTGGACCCAAACTACATCCTCTGCCACGGGCTCCCCCTAAATCTCGACCTCCAGTACGACCACCACCACAGTTATATGTAGGTCCACTACCACCACTCCGGCCATATGCTGGTCACTACTACCACTATGGCCAGACTGAGCTCCCCAGCTCCACCTCTAACACCACGGCCTCTGGGTATTGCTAGGGCTGATTTATCGGAAATATTAGGGTTCTTAGTAGATCAAATGGAAATCCTCCTAAGTAAACACATCTTCTAAGGAAAGGAGAGCTGACCTTCCTAGTATTTGAGCCCGCACTAGTTCATATTTAGATTTCAACCCCTCCAAAAACCGAGTCACATCAAGTTATTCTCTCTGTTGTTGCTGAATTTTGACATCGTAAGTGAGGGGGTGATAAACATTCAATTCATTATGAATGTTTCTCATGCTAGCATAGTACTCCTCAAGACTTTGATTACCCTGTTGTAGATTAAACTATTCCTGGTACAACTGGTTGTGTTGTCTTGATCCGAATACAACTTCTTAGCATGGTCCCACACTTCTTTGGCAGTATCAAGGAACATGAAATTTACACGTGTTTTAAAAGGAGGCGCTCCCAAAACGCCCTGAGGCGTATGCCTTAGGCGCTGGCACCTCTGAGGTGTACGCCTCAGGTGCAAGAGGCGTATGCCTCTTGCGCTTTTCTCATGAGGCGTGCTAGAGGCGTGCGCCTCTTGCGTGTGTCTCGTGCACATCTGATATGAAAATACAGGAAAAAAAAGAAAAAAGAAAAAAGAAAAAAAAGGAAAGGAAAGGAAAAGAAAAGAAAGGGAAAGAAAACGAAAATAAAGAGAAGAAAAAAAGAGAAAAGGAAAGAAAAGAAAAGTAAGGGAAGGGAAGAATAGATAAGGAGAAAGAAAATGGTTTACTCCCTGTCCCTTCGGCTGGGGGGCTTCGCCCCCTCGCCCCCTTTTCGCTTCAACAAGACCCTCGCCCCCTTTTCGCTTCAACAAGACCCCCCCTTTGAACTACTGTTATCCATCTTTATTCTTCTTAATATAAAAGATTTTTATTAAAAATAAAGAAAAAATGAGATCCTCCCCTTCCTTTTCATCCTCCTCATAACCCCCCTCCTCTTAAGGAGGCCTACGCCTCATTGTGTTCAGGAGACTTACGCCTTACGCCTCTAGTTAGTGGAATGCCTCGCATCACGCTTCCGCGTTTTAAAACACTTTTACACTAATCTTGGGTTCCATACTATTCCATAACCATGTGATGATCTGTGCATCTGCCTATTCCCAATCATCATACTCATGAGAATTGGTGCTTCACCTTATTCTTTGCCTTAAGAAAGACTTCTACAGATTTGTTCCAAGGTGCATAATTTTCTCCATTCAGCTTAATGGAGGTCATTTGAACATTCAGGTAGTCAGTAGGGACCATCACACTAGTCTTGCTATCACTGTTGTCTCCCATTGCTGAATTCTGATATCGTTGAATTTGGCAAACTGCAAACTAAATCACACTACACATTGATTTCAGCACTTACTACTGCAAATTGCACTCTTTACACCACAAACCCAACTCCACAACTGCTTGAAACTTCACAACACTGTTTGAGGAATTGCACTCTTTACACCACAAACCCAACTCCACGACTGTCTGAAACTTCACAACACTGTTTGAGGAACACCCCCCTTCGAAGCACACTAAAGGGTGCACAAACGCTAGCACACTACAATTTGAAATCCCACCATACAGTCTGATATAGACCTCTTATTTGATTCACACCAAGAAAAAATGCATAAAACCTCTTACTCGATCACCCGAAAATCAGACCACACAAGACACCCACTGCACCATATGAATCAGCCCTCTTCTCTTCATCGATTAGGGGAGGGCTTCTTAGAAACTGCAGCAACTGACCACAAACACCACAACTGGAGGCATAGAAACCTCAAAGGGAAGAGAGCGATCACTCCTTTTCAGCCCTTTCCCTTATTTCTAGCTGATGGGGAAGAAAACAAGAGAAAACCCTAGGCTGGGTGCGTAGATAACAAAATTATGGGCAGATTCAATTTGCTCAGTTCAGCTCTGATACCATGTTAGTGTTCGGTTTGCCTGTTAGACTAACAAAAGTCCAGGAAGAGAGAGAGAAGAGAGAAGGAGAGAAAGAGAGAAAGGAGAAGAGCAAAAGATAAACAAGGAGAAAAGATTCTGGTTTGAATGAGAGAAAAAGCACTCTCTCCCATTCGGCCAGATGTATCTTATATTACTAAAATAATGTGGAAAAGTCACATATGCCCCTACTTAAGTTAGGGACATTAAATCTAACATGAACTTACACATCAGCACCTAAACACAAGCACAAAGACAGAAATACCCCTACATACTCGACAGTAACAGATAGTATATGATAATTTGATGTCTCCCTTGCCAGAAATTGGTACAAGAGAGCCATCAACAATAGAAACTTTGTCTCTCCCACATGATAAACAATAGGTGCTAAATAGAGTAGATATGCTGGTCGTATGATCTGAAGCACCTGAATCTATTACCTAGGAAGGTCTAGTATTACCTGGGACAGAAGCATGACAAGCAGTAGCTCTTGTACCTGTATGAGCAAGGGCTGAAGTAGGCTGTTGAATTGATGTAGGCTGAGTTGAATTACTAAATTCATTTTCTAGCTGAGTCAGAGCAGCTCGGACTGCAACTAGGGTATCTAGGAATTCCTCTTGTGCTTGATGAAGTTGTAATATCAGTGTTGATAGTCATATTAGCATTCCCTTTCTTATTTCTGAGCTTTGCTGGAACTAGATGAGGGTGCAACTTCCAACAGGTGTCCTTAGTATGTTTAGGTTTCTTGCAGTATTCACATACTAAGGCCTTCGTAGCCTCCTTCTCCTTATCCCCTCCCGATTTAGGTCTAACTGCTACCAAGGTTGATCCGGAGAGTTGTCTGCAACATAACCTTTCTCAGTTTCTTCACTATGCATTAGGGAATAGGCTTGTGATAAAGTCACACTATCTCTTGTCAACAACTGTTGTCTCACAATGTCATATCCAGAGTTCAGACCAGCTAGGAACTTAAAAACTCCGTTAGTTTCAACCTGCTTTCTATATGTTTGTGCATCTTTTTGACATTCCCACTCAATTGTTTCAAAATGGTCAATTTCATGCCACAGGGATTTTAAGGTTGAAAAGTAAACAGAGACCTGCTTCTCTCCTTGCCTCAGATTTTTAACTTCACATTTTAGCTCATAAGCCCTAGCAACATTAAGAGGTTGAGAGTAAATTTCCTTCATAACATCCCATATTTCGTTAGTTGTTTTGGCCCACAAGTAGTTTCGGCTGTGATGTGGCTGCATAGAGTTGTACAGCCATGTCATCACCAAAAAATTTTCTCGGACCCATCTAGCACAAGTAGGGTCCTCCTTGGAGGGTTTCTTCACATCCCCTAGCAAGAAGTTCAATTTTCCTCTACCCCTAATAGCCATCATGGCTAATTGGGCCCATTCCAAGTAGTTTGATCCATCAAACTTAACAGTTGTAATCTGAAAGGTGTTTTCAGTCATGTTACTTGAACCACCAGTCCCAAAAGCATCTTCCCCTTGGTTCTTGTACTCCATTCTAAGTTAAGAAGAGGCTTTAAACTACCATGACAAGAAAAAAATTGTATTTCAAGGCTGATAACAGCCGACCTAGGACAATGATTTTGCATTTAGATAATAGTCAACTACTGTCCTGGGATTGATATCAGTCCTGAGATTTTCTATCCGTACCTCTCTGAATGAATAACAAAGTCCTTTTGAGTATCAATCTCAAGAAAAGGTACTTACTTTATGAAGAAAAAAGCCCAGAAAACTGATCGCTACCTTCAGTCTTCAAACTTGATCAATCGATTACTGTCAGCAAAAAAAAAAAAAAACTGTTCAGCACCTCCAATTTTGATCACTCAATTCCTGCTTGATTCTTCCTGATTACAAGAAGCTCTCTCCAATCTTAGGACAGCTGCTAAAGCCTTCTTGCAACTTCCAAGAATCAGCCGAAATAAGGATTTTTCTGAACTTTGCCCTAAACAATTTTCATGTAGTCGGCTGAATTAAATCCACATGAGAAACCCTAGATATAAGGCTCTGATACCAACTTGAAAGAAGAAGAAGAAGAACTGTTAACAGAGAGAGAGAGAGAGAGAGAGAGAGAGAGAGAGAGAGAGAGAGAGAGAGAGAGAGAGAGAAAAAATGTGGTGAATAATCTGCTGCCCCATACACTTCTTTATTTATAGATTTTAGGATCCTTACAAGAATAGGAAATAAACAAAATATAGAAACAATAAGGCCAGCCAGCCCAACTTAGCAGAAATTAGAAACTAAAGAAATTATAACTACTAAAAAGAAATTAGAAACAACTAGGTGTGGGTATGAAACCACACACACTAGAGCCTGAGTGTGGGTATGGAACCCCACACTTGTGGCTAACCAACTATTTCTTCATACCCTTAAAATTAATTAAATAGCTTGACTAATATGGTAGAAGTGGGGGTTCTCTTCAGCCCCCTGGATTGGATGTATTCTTCCCACTTTCTCCTCTCTTCTTTCTACTGTTCTTCCCTTCTCAATAATTCTCAGATTCTCTTGATTTTTATCGCTGAAAACACAAATAAAAGCATGCTTTTTTTATCTACATTTCCATATTTAGTTCCGGTTTTCTAAGGTTGATAACTGGCTTCTGAGTTTTGACCTTTTCAATCTGAGTATCAGACCGATTTCACAAGATAGTCACCAATGGTGGATGGTTGACTACTTATGCAAAAAATGCATGGTTGGCGACTAGATCAACAGGAGTAATTACTGTTATTTTATTTATCTTTCCTTTTCTATGAGAAAACTTAGATAATGTGGACAAAGGGAATCTAAACATTAACAAATTTATTTAACATTTTGAAGTGATGGGGGGCCAAAATCTGCCAAAGAAAAGAAGTTCTGTTCATCCATTGTGGGCTCAGCACCATGATGGGCCTACTAGCAGTTGGGTTCATTAAGAAAATTATCTAGATGTAGCTAATTAGATCCACCCAGCCCTTTTAGCTGTCAAGATTGCCAAAACCTCCTATTTTGGAAACTTGGACGAAAACTTAGTTTCTGAGTTTACTATTGAGTTGTCTTTTAGATTATTTCCTATTTTGAGTTTAATTAGTAGTATTAGATTATTGGAAATATTTGGGGATTTAGAAGATTTTTGAAGATATTTTGTTTCTTTTTTTGGCATAGAAGTCAATATAATTAGCATGTCTACTCTGAGTCTATACATAGATATACCTTTTAAAGCAGGCTTGCTTCTTTGGTTTGGTCCACATTCCACACATTTTTGAAGGGGCTAATTCCTTCAAACTATTAGGTTTGGCTCCTAATAGACTCTTTAGGTGCTGATTCTTAGGGTATTCTCTCCTTTTTTCAATTTGTTTTCTTAATTATACAGCTCTGTTTCTGATCTGATCTCTCATTGCCCTTAAACACTAGATCTGCAGGTCAGTATTGTGAGCAGCGTTGTCATACTTGGACCGTTAGGAAAACCAGAAAGGCCATCAGTTCATTGGTCAAACAGTTCAACCACTGCCAAAAAAAAAACACATTTGATCAATATATACATCAAATAAAAAAACTAAAAAAAGTGATATTATGGCTTTACAGGGACACATTAGCGTCCACCTAGGAGGGCTTTCAGGCAGTGGCTTCTGGCTTTGCAAGGTGGGCACAACAGCCTAGAAGCTATGTTTGACATACTTGTACTGATTCTCTTAGTCTCTTTATACAAGGGGCCTTTTACATATACTTTTTATTAATAACAATTATACTTTACGAAAAAAAACCGGAAAGCCCCAATATGCTCTCATTCAGTCAAAACATCAACTTTCTGTTGAACTAGTTTTAGTAGCTTCTTCAAAGTGGCTTAGTGAAAGCAGCTTAATCAAAGCTGAAGCCCTCCCAAATGGGCTTTTATTGTTTGTACTTTGTAAATGGTGTTATGACTTTTGGTAACATGTTATGGGATTTAACATGTTTTCCCATGTTCTTATTCCAAACTTATGTAGGGAAGGTGGGGGTTCCTATAACTTTCACATCACATCATAGGCTTTTTAGGGTGAAAGAAGGTGATTAAGGACAAAGAATATAGGTGAAGTAAGTAGAAAGCTTGCTGTCTGCCAATGAATGAGCAGGAGATTAGGAAGAAAGAGAAAACTCTTGCTGCCAGGGTAAACGACCAAGAGATAAATTGGGTAACATGTTATGGGATTTAACATGTTTTCCCATGTTCTTATTCCAAACTTATGTAGGGAAGGTGGGGGTTCCTATAACTTTCACATCACATCATAGGCTTTTTAGGGTGAAAGAAGGTGATTAAGGACAAAGAATATAGGTGAAGTAAGTAGAAAGCTTGCTGTCTGCCAATGAATGAGCAGGAGATTAGGAAGAAAGAGAAAACTCTTGCTGCCAGGGTAAACGACCAAGAGATAAATTGTTTAAAAGAACAAGTAAGCGAGATGGGAAAAAGAGAAACATACCTGGCAACAACCAGAGTTCATTAAACCAAACTTTTATTTATATCAACGCTTCCTTTTTCAATCACAGCAACTTTTTTTATACATTCAACACGGTACATGGATCTCTTTTATGCCTTAGTTTGGACTAAGAGACTGATCCAGAACAACTTCTAATTACTCTAGAACTAAGACAAATCCATAGGTGACCCATGGGGATACTCGAATAAGGATTCTTGCTCATAAACAACTCTAATACACTTTACTAATCTTACTAAGACTAACTTAATATAAAGAAACCAAAAGTTACCAAAAATAGTAAATAATTTTACAATAAATAGTAACTATAGGAATTCCTATAAATAGTGAGACTAACTTAATATAAAGAAACCAAAAATTACTAAAAATAGTAAATCATTTTACAACAAATAGTAACTATAGGAATTCCTATAGATGGTAAGTTTGAAAGCTACATAAATAGCACTTCTAGTGTTTACTAAGAACAGTAGATTTCTAGAAAACTAACCCTTTTCCTTTTTTTGTAAGTCTTAACCTTTTCCTTAGACATTAGCAAGCTAGAAGGGTAAGTTCAAATTTCAAAAACTAAGTTTCAATATGAAAATATCATCACCCAAAAATTCTGAGCTTGGGATAGGAATTAGAGAACTGATTTATTTCTTTGATTCTTTCCTTGCTTCCATTTCTGTTCCAGGCTTCCGGGAATAGAGAAGCCAATGAGATCTGAAGAGAACCATTGATTCACTAAAAGAGGACTGCTGAGTTGATCTGGGCAAGTTCTGTAGCCAGTTTCCACAAAACCAGAGAGATGAATCTCTCTAAGAGTTGTTCCACCAAACTTGATGAGAGCACACTTTTATTATCAAGCTGCCCCCTTAGTCTATCATCCTAATTGACATTTTAAAACTGTTCTGAAGAAATTCCCTTCCAATCTCAATATATTGAAGTTTCTAGTTCTCTTTCTATACAAATTTTAGCCTTAGTTGAAATTTTTAGCTGCAGAGACCTAAGCCACATAATCATAATACCTATCATGAGCTTTCGTCTATCTTTCATAAGCTTGCCCTAATGGTCCATGATTGACCTAAACCCCCGAAAGAATAACTTGCTTAGCTAATTTTCCTCAAAATACATCAATTCTATCCTTAGATCATATTGATTTTACATTAATTGGATTTGCATGTTTTTGAAAGGATAAGCTCCTTACCAAAATGTTAATAGGCAGAAGAAAAGACTATTAGTTTGGTGGACCTCCTGCTCTTAGGTTGCATTTGGATTAGGGTGGATTTGAAATTGGAGATGGAATTGGATCTGGCAATTATGTGAAACTCTGGATCCCGTAAAGATATCTGGATAGGCTTTCTGATGATACTGTAGTTGCAGTGCATATGCACTTGGCTCAAAATATTAGCTGTACATGTAGCAACAATAAAATTCTTGTTTGGAGGATTACACATTTGTGTTTCTCTGTTTCAACTATTTGACCATTGAGAAAGTTAATTGATACCCAGAAAAAAAGTCCTAGTGCTTGGTACCTCAGTTCTTGGAGGTGGAGCCTTATGATGGAATGGACCCCACTTCACTTTGTAAGGGAGGTGATATCCCTGTCTGTTACGATGAATGCGCACTGGGATCAAATCAACAAATGCCTATGATTATAGTCTACCTAGAGTAGGAAAGGATTGTTCTGATCTGGGAAATGCCTTGATAATCTTGTATTTGTCTCCTGCCTGTACTATCTGATTTTCAGCCATTTGCTGTTTGTACTTACCCCATGGTTTATGAAGGTGGGTGTTAAGCCCACAGCAGCAGTCAATGAGCAGTCACAAGGCCTAGCCATCTTAGTGAATGCTCCTTGTTATGCCAAGATACACCTGAGGAAGCCATGTCATCTCAGAAGGCTGCACAACACACCAGAAGTTAGTTAGAAGTGGCTGTTGCTAGAGTGACCTAATGTAAATACAAGGCAGTTATGTGTCCAAATTGGGCGAGCAATTGTATCTCAAGTTACCTCTCTTCTCCCTCTTCTCTTTCCCTTTTTTCCTACCCCTCTCTGTTCAGGTCAGACACCTTTAATTGTTTCTGAGTTAGGCAGTATCCTCACAGTAGGTCTTTTACATTACACTTTTTGTGATTTTATTACATACCGACAAGGATCAAAATATCAACATGATATGCCCCATATCGGGTGTATTGGTGCATCCAGAATCCTAGATATGCATGGATACACCAATACACATGTTTTAAAAGTTTTGGGATGATAGATCCCATGCCTCTAATACTTATAAAAATAAAAATAGTAAAAAAATTATGACCACTCATATCAAATTGATACCCAACTTAGAGTATCAGGCATATTGATATTTTGATCCGTGCATATCAAAGAATGCTTTGATCTTGTAATTTATAAAGATAAAAATTATGGACCAATCTATTACATTCTTTTGATACGTGCTTCAGAAAGTTAGGAAAATCGATCTACCAGAATTTCTTAAAAACAGGGCTTTAGGCCCTCAGTACATGATCATCTAACAGTCAGTCCAGGAAAAGTGGGTCATAAGTCATAACCTTGTTTTTAGGCAATTGTTAAAGTGTTGCCTGAGACAGGGAGGGGCCATTGTCATCTCATCTCACAATCTCTGCTTTCTAGCTTTTGTTTTTTGATGACTTTTCCCAGCGAAATATTGGTAGAATGATGGTATGGCCAGGTATTTGCTTTTTATCAGCTTCTATTTTATGCTTCACAAATTCACAGTGCCAATTATGTTTCCGTTTCTGGTAGTTTACTCTGTACTTGACATGGACTGGTACTTCATCCATTATTACCTTTTTTTGAAGAAAGGTAAGGTAAGTTTTATTAAAGAGATAATCAAGAGTACAACAAGCCCTCAAGGAACAAGTCCCTGGCCGGGCAAAAGAAATTACAATACAGCAAGATTACAACTTCCACAGGCTTCTAAATCTCAGCAATAATGCCAGGATTTGCTGCTGAAGTCCCTTAGCAGCCACAGCCGCGACCCAAGAAACCAGCTTTCCGAAAGAAAAGGAAATTAGCTCCTCCACATCCTTTGAAGTCTGGTGCAACAGTCTTCTATTTCTTTCCGCTCATACTATACTTATCACAGCAGCCAGAATAGAAACCCAGAAACAGTTTGCTAGATTTGAGAGCTTTGAAGGTATCAGTCCCACTGGTACACTGCCCATTATTACTCTTAGCCATCTCCATCATTTCTTGGCAAAAGAAATATTTTGTTTTAATCAGCCTACAGACTCACAGTATGACTATTATGCTTCTGTTTCTGGTAGATTTACTTTGTAATTGACCTGGACTGGTAGGCTACCTAATATTACTCTTACCCACCTTTTCATGACAATTTTACATCCCCTCCCAGGGAAAGGAAAAATTTATGTTTTGTTTTAATCAGCCTTGAGAGCAGCTTCATTACTTGTTTTGTGTAATGACTGTGGCTCAGATGTTGGAATAGGGTATTATGTGTCACTTGCTTCATATTAGTGCCATTTGCAGCTTATAATTTCTCTTAAGATCATTTACCGAAAAAAAATGTTGCTCTTAAGATCAACAACCCAATTATGTTCAAAACAATTATTTAGGGCAAATATTTTAGTATCATTTCCAGTATTATTTTTCTCTGCACCATTGTTCTCAACCTTTTTGGTGGCAGTAATTTATTTTTTCATGAATTCCCTGAATGCAGCTTAGTTCCATGAATTAAGCTTTTCTTTTCTATTTTACTTAATTTAATCAAGTGTAAAATTGGGAGGATATTAATAAACAATATTTTGGTTCCTGTTTGCACGTCTGAAAACCAGACTTTGTTGGTAATTTTTTTACTATTATTCTGCATTCAAGAGTGTAGCTGCTGAACTGTTACTTTCTTTTCTTTGTTTTCTCTGTTTGCAAGATTTTTTTTCATTGAATTAGTTATTACTACTTTAGCAGGTGAAGGTCAGAATGTCAGATGTTCCTATTGAGCCTGACATGACTGAAGGGGCTCGTGAAACAAATTTCATTCCAATTGTTCGCTCAGGGGGTTGGGCAGACATTGGTTTTCGTCAGAGCATGGAGGATGCATATGTTTGTGTTGATGACTTCATGCTTGATTATGGGCACGAGAATTTCTGTGAAGGGCCCAATGCCTTCTATGGGGTATTTCTCTATCTATTGATGCTCAGTCCTTATGAGAATAATCTCTCAAAGTAGAAATCTTGTGAATTCCATTTGCATGGAAAACATGTGGTACATTTTTTTTTTGTTTTATCTTTGATAAATAAGAATTAACTTGTTTGTGAATATAATAAAATGAAAATGTACATTAGAGAACTACAAAAGCCTGATATGCTTTATAGCTTCCACCTTTTACACCCAAAACATTTTGCCAATGGAAAACAAAATCCCTTTAATGGAAAGATCTTATAATTTTAAGAATTAATCCAGTATCCATAATAAGACTGATAACACTCATACAAAGCCTAGGAAGGTTTTTCTTTTTACATGGAAGATATGTCTCTTACTTTCCTTCCCAACACACCTGCTAATATCAGATAGAATCACAGACCAAATAATTGCACATCTGTTCCATGGTTTATGATAGTTAAACAAAAAGCTGAAAGGAGCAATTGTTGTACACTTGTACGTTGAGCACAATAAAAACAAATGGTGAACTGTCTGCTCCCTTCTTTTGCACATATGTCTATGGTATAGAATGAGGGGCACTCTATTTAGATGGCTGATTGTTAACACACTTAAATAACAGCCAAGTGGGGGATTTCAGTTATTCATCCCCCCCCCCCCCCCCCCCCAAAAAAAAAAAAAAAAAGAAAGAAAGGAAGGAAGAAATAAAGAAAAAGCCACATGGGAGCTTCAATTTTTGGAGGAACCCATCTTCACTCAACAACAACGGACTAAGTGACACCCCTGATAAGTGGATTAGACTTGAACTTGCTGTCATGCTCCACTCTCCAAAGTCCAAACAAGACTATCCATTCTGTTTGGGGAAACAAGAGAAGCTTCAAGTTTCTGCAAGAGGCATACAAGCATTGGTTTCTCTTGACAGCAGTGGTCTTTGAAAAGTAGGAGATAACACCATGTTCCCACCTTGGATTATATATGCTTCCATAACCAATTGGCCTTCTTGGTTTGATGCTCTATAGTGTCTTGGAGAGATCTCACAAAATTTACCAAGATCTACTCATCTTCCTAGAATTGATTCTCGTTGCCTTGTCCCATCCCCTACTAATCAATGGATGCTTGAAATTCACTGGAAACTTTTATGATCCCTTTATTAGAACCAACACCATAGGTCAGTTCCCTAGGTGTCCAGCCATGAAGGACCTCAACATATTTTGCCCCAATAATTCTTTTCCAGAGCAGGCTCCTCTCTAGGGAATCTCTATAGATATTTTCCAAGGAGAGCTTTTGTACCACCCCTCACATTCCACAGGAAGTCTCTTTGGATTTTCTCCAATCATTTGTTACAAAAGCTGCCATTTTAGGAAATAATGGATAGCAACACCGGGATATTAGCTAAAGCACTTTTAATAAGAGTGATTTTGCCTCTTAAGTATAAGAATTGATGTTTCCACCCCGATAATCTCCTCCTATCCATCCTTTATATATCAAAATCCTCAGCCTGAACTTATAATTGCTTAATGCCCAAGGGAAACTCCAGGTAAGGGCAAGGAGCCAATAGGGAACCCCAAAGTTCCAGCGTATGTACAAAGAACTATCAAACTCTCCAAGCCCATAAAAATGCTTTTGTGGAGGTTAATCCTTAATCTATTGATAAAAAAAGGGTTAATCCTCAATCCAGATACTGCTTCAGAATACCATAAAATAACTCTCAGTATCTGACCTGATCATTTGGACATGTCCATGAAAATTATAGTTCTTCTGCCTACTGGAGATGAGAGATGATTGAATTATTGTCTTTCACCTTTCTTTCCTTAATTTTGATAGATAGTATTATCTTTGACTTTGAAACCTGCTTTTGACCCCAAGTCTTCAGCTGTAAGCATCATCCTACCTAATGCCCTAGTTGCAAGAATGAAAAGTAAAGAGCAGATCAATTTACCTTAGACCTCTTCAGCTTTATAATTTTGGTATCTCTCTGCAATCTGACAGTAGTAGTGTTTTTTGTATCACTTTGTTTCATATCATTCTTATTGTCTTTCCTTCTAATGTTTCTGATGGACTATCCTAGTAATGCAATGAACTCAACAATAAGGACATAATCATCAAATTCTTTGCCCTCCCACTTATGTGCAGGATTAATCTCATCGAGTTCCTTGGTCTTGTCAGTTAGATACCCAAGTTTTCCTTTTCCTCCAATGAACATCCCAGTTGATTGACACTTTGAAGACAGTGTTAACACTTTGTCATACATCCCTAGTGGAATTAACCTCAAAACTTCTACTTGCACCCATAGGGAATGAGCACTGATGGAAGAAATCAAGGTTCAAGGGTATATATAAGATCTACTCCCAAGAACATAAATCAAGCATTGTCATCTGGTAGAATTTTTCTGGTATCCAAGGTGGTTGCCTGGTATGACAGATGATGCCAACAGGCCGTGATGATGATGAACAGAGCCTTGGATCATGTGTATGGTGCTTTGATACCAGTGTGTTATTTCTGCAATGATTTGAGTGTGAGTAGATTGCTTTGACGTTTTTTTTTAAACATAGATTGTTACACATATCTTCAGATATATCCTTAAGGTTGACTATATAGAGTTAAAGAAGCCACAAAATACTTGCCAGACATCGAGGATTGAAACTTGTAATATTGTGTTAGGATGATCATAATGCACTTGGATTTTTGGCTGATAGCCTGGACATTTTGAAAAGCAGAGTATGTGGGGTGATGCCTTGTGACCTGTTTCTTTGTATCGTCTTTTTCTTTTAATAAATTTTTATTTTGCTATACAAGAAACAGAATGACACACTTGAACAATAGAACAAGGATAATAGTTTGGTAGGAACCAATTTCATTATTTCACTTCAATTCTTCCTTGGTTTAGGTCTTTGATGGACATGGAGGGAAGCATGCTGCTGATTTTGCCTGTAATCATTTACCAAGGTTCATCATAGAGGATGAAGATTTCCCAAGGGAGATTGAGAAGGCTGTTTCTTCTGCATTTCTTCAAACTGATTCTGCTTTTGCAGAAGCTTGCTCTATGGACACAGCTCTTGCTTCTGGAACAACTGCGCTGGCAGTTCTTGTTTTGGGGAGGTTAGGTCCTTTATGTTCCACTATGCACTCTCATTTCCTACAGTCACGATTCTATTTTCTTCTTCCCATCCATTGCTATATGAGCATCACATCATTTATTGTGGCCAAAAACCTTATCTTTCAGGTGACGATGATTGCTTTCTTTCCTTATTTTCTTTATTATTATGGACATTTTTGTTCCTTAGATTCAATGTATTCAACACATCTTACAGTTAAAAAAAAAAACTGTATTATAGTTCTGTCAATACTTTGATTGTACTCTAGGTGAGCTATACCCCAGTTAAAAGTGCATGATGCCATTTAGTTGATGCCTAGGACTTAGTGGATCCTCTTAGTGATATACACAGATCTTACATTATTATGTTATCACTTAATAAGAATTATTAATGATATATAACAATAAGTGCATAAGCACACACACCACTTACTTTATTTCTCATAATTAGTTTTAAATCTCAGAAATCTTGCCTTTAATTTTGATACTATGTCTAAAAGGTGTGTCTTGTGCAACAATGATGAGGAGTCTGTTGATCACCTGTTTCTTCACTGTGGCTTCACTCACAAAATCTGGGTGAGGATTCTCAGAATTTTTGCAATAAGAAGTTGCTGGCCAAAATCTTTGGCGACTTTTGTCAACAGCTGGAATTTACAAGGCCTAAGCAAGAAAGGGAAATGGTTATGGCATCTGATTCCAGGTGCAGTGTTTTGGGTGATCTGGAAAGATAGAAATTCAAGGATATTTCAAAACAAAAGCTGTCAAGAAGACGAAGTGTGGCAGAAGATCGTGGGGAAGCTCTGTTCTTGGTCATCAACTAAGTTTAAAGTTGACAGTTCTTTTTGCAGCTCTCTGTTTAATTCTGAAAGCCTGTTTGTATCCCCCAATGGTTTTGTGGTTTGAATCTATTCTTGTATCTCTTTTGTACAGCCTCTGGTTGTACTTTTCTTTTTGATGAATTGATACTTCTTATCAAAAACATTTTGATACTATGTCTGGAATTTTGGATGAAATATGTTGGTTATTGCCCAATATAGGTGCTTCTTTGAGGGAATTTGCAAAGAAGGCCTTTATGGAAGTGGAAGAAATTACTGGTAGTTTGTTGAAGGTCCATGAGAAGGACAGCTTGAATTCTGTGGAAAAATCTACAGTTGTTGAGGTGAAGGATGTGGTTTTGACAGCAGAGCAAGTTTTTGAGAAGAATGTGGTTCTAGAACGTTTGAAAGGATTAGTGATAATCTTTGGGAGAAGAAGAGTTTTGAGGTCATTTCCAACACATTTAAAAGATTTGGGCACCAAAAAAATAACTGAATTGTGCCAGTATCAAAGGTTTTTTTGCTAGATTAAGGGGAGGTTTATTTAGGGTTGGAGTTGACAAGAGGATGAAGAAGGCAAAAAAAAGTCATGAAGAGAAAAAAAAGAGGTTAGTTTTCAAATGATGGATTGAAGTGAATGGATTTTGTTTTCTGTATATGTGAAGGGGAAGTGAATGGGCTTTGTTTTATGAAGAGTTAACAAGAGGATGAAGGCAAAAAAAAGTCATGAAGAGAAAAAAAAGAGGTTAGTTTTCAAATGATGGAATGAAGCGAATGGATTTTGTTTTCTGTATATGTGAAGGGGAAGTGAATGGGTTTTGTTTTATGTATTAGGAGGGCTGTTTAGATTTGTTCTAAGGAAAGTTGAGATGGGGGATAAGTCAGGGGCCTTGGGCATTTTCTTTTGGGCTTTTCTTGTGGCTGGCTGTGAGAGTCTTGTTGGGTCTGATTTGTGGTAGGTAGTTTTGTTAGTTTTTTGGGGTGGTTTGGTTGTTTATTGGTGTTGGGTGATGCATTATCACATTTTTGTATTCATTTTTCTTTAGTTTAATTAATTTTCTTCTTTATTTATCTTAAAAAAAATCCTACTTCAACTAGGAGTTGCTTCTGGTCTGTTTTGAAGTTTAAATTGGAGCCTATAAAGGTAGAACTAAGCCTCTAAGTTGAGTACGGATGTAGTCCTTGTAATTAAGATTTTAAAAGAAACTTATTTTGAAGTTACATGCGAGTTAGATTGTGTTCTAACCTTGAGGCTGGAAGTTCCTTTGGAGTTTGGACTACTTGATTATTGAGGTGGAGGTAGATTCACAAGTTATTGGTGTGTGAGGGCCTCAGCAAGGGGAATATTCATGCACGAAGGGTCTTACCAGAATTTCAGCCTATTGCCATCCCCAACTTTGTATTCCAAACCTTCCGAGAATAAAGGGAAAGCTTTCATAATGCCCTCCCACAGAGAACAGCCCCAAGTCTGAAAAGAATCCAAGGACTTCCAATTACCCCACTCAACACCAAATTTAGCAGCTATAAGAGACCTCCACCAAGCATCTCTTTCAGAGCCAAATCTCCAAATCTGCTTACTCAAGAGAGCAGAGTTAAAAGTCTTAATTTTTCTCACTCCCAGGCCTCCTCCTTTCATAGGCAAACAGACCTGGTCCCAGTTAACCAAATGAATTTTCCTGTCCTCTTCCCAACTTCTTGGATACCTTGGAGGAGATGGGAAAGAGGGAAAGAAAGTATGTAGGAAGGTTTGATAAAGTACTTTTTAACAGAGTTACTCTACCCCATGAAGAGAGGTATTTAGCCTTCTAGGAAGCCAACTTCTTCTCCATTCTTTCTATTACTGGATCCCAGATAGCAGAGGAGGTGCATTTAGCCCCAAGAAGGATCTCCAAATATTTCCCGAGGAGATGATTCATCTGACATGCCAAAACCTCAGCCAACTCCTCCAGATTTTTCTACTTGTCCCATTGGAAAAATCACACTTTTCCCCAAGTTTACGTTAAGCCCACACACAGCCTCAAACCAACAAAGGATGCCAAGCATAAAATCAAGCTGATCTGCAGAAGGATCAATAAAGCACAATATGTCATCAGAAAACTGGAGAAGATGAACCTTCTCCTAACCTAGAGAGATCTCAAAACCATCCCACAAACCTTCTGCAACAACCAACTTACTGAACTGAGTAAACACTTCCATGAGATAAGATGAAAAGCAAGGGAGAGAGGGGGTCCCCTTGCCTAATCCCTCTAGAATTTTCAAAGAAGTCCACCACTTTCCCATTGATTAGAACTGAAAACTTAGGGAAAGAAACACAAACTTTCATTCAGTTCCTCCATTTGCGGCTAAAGTTCATTCTCCCAAGAACAAAATCAAGATATCTCCAGTTTACATGCTCATACGCTTTCTCAATATCTAGTTTGCACACTAGATATTGGTGTAAGTGGTGTGGTAAGTCTAAGTGTGGTGATCTCCTTGAAGGACAAAGAAAGGCTAGGGGTTTCGGGTAACAGAGGTAGGCAAGGATCTTCTATTGAAAGAATCGTGTGTTTGTTATGGTCTATGCCCCCTTTTTATAAGGGGATATTTCGAGGCCTTGAAGGGAAGGAGCCAAAAAGGGGTTTGACTCCTATTTGGAAAGGGGATCTTCGATTCGGTGTCGGTTGTCAAGAGGGCGCTACTAGGAGTTCGCCACGTGTCACACGAAATCTTTCCAGGACAAAGTTTCTTCTCGCCCGAGGATTCTCCTAGTACATGTGTGCTACTTCCTTTCGTGGGTCCCCTATGTTGACATGGCATGGATGACGTTAGAGCTAATCTGATGTGTTGGCCCACTTGCTTCGTCATCGGCTGGTGGTTTTCTCACGAGTAGTTTTGGCTTGTTATAGACACAAGACGACTTAAGTGTATCGTAAGTCCGCGATGTCCTTGAGCTCATTGCAAGTTTGTGATGAGTTATGGGCTCATCGCAGATCCACGCCGGCCTATGTGTTGCCATGGGTGTTTTTGTGGTTCCAATTTGATACCTTCATTCCAATCGCCGTCGTGGTGAATGACATGTACTTACACTTAGCCCCCTACTTATTGGTGGGTTAGGTTTATCAATAAGCATTTGTGTCGTCAACACGTTTTAAAAGGCAATAATGGGGTGAGAAATTTGTTTTGAATTCGGGGATTTTTAATATAATGCGATTGCGAGTGCAAAGACTTTAACATGATGCGATTGGTTTGTATTTGTTTTGAGGTCCAACTCGGTTCTTGTGTTATTAGCCCTCTATTTCTTGGAAGGCTTTTGTTGAAAGTCATAGGTGTCATTACTTTTCGTTTTGCATCTCCATGACTTTTGATAGAAGGCTCCCTGGCAAGAAACATGTATTTGCCTGGGTAGGCTGTGAAAGTGTTTGAGTTTTCAATTTAAAAATGGTACATTGTGTTGGTATATTGTGGTGAGATTTCTTTGATTGATGGGGCGATAACCCCCAAATATTTTGGCAATGGGATGTTTGTGTCTAAGTTATTCTTAATTCATTACTGGAGGTGTGGACTATCTCCCATATTTTGTTTACACTATGTACATATGTGACTCTTTTGCCGCACATGGTGTTGAATCCTATTGTCAGTTTGAGTTTTAATAATTGAACGCTGATTGGCTGGTGGGTACGTCGGATAGTGTAGTGTGTAGCCATCGTTTAGGCTACGGATACGAATGTTCCATGGTTACATTCGAATCATAGCGATTTTAACTCTCTTCTTTTTTTTTTTATTTGGGATGTTGACGTGACAATATGTCTCCCAATGGAAAGATGATGGGTAATCCGGGCAGTCGTCACTTCCCTGTGGCGCTGTTTTGGTTATCGGATAGTCTTCGAATCATCTTTAAAAGCGGATTGGAAGGATGGTCTCTTCTCATTCATTTTCGTCTGAGTTGTTGTGCTTCCGTCATTGCAACTGCTTTGCTACCCTGTTTCCCTTATGCTTTTTGTGTTTTCCGTTCTGGGGTTCTTGCGGTGTTCTTGTGTTCGATGGCACCGTGTAAGCAATCTAAGGGTTCTAGCAAAGGTGAGAAGTCTCGTAAACGAGAGAAAGTGACAAAGGAGGTATGTCCGTTCTTGGACTTTGTTCGGGAAGTAGATGTAGTGGAGTTGCTTTTCGAATACGAGTCTGTAAGGGAAGCTGACTCGGGAAGGGGGTTCTGGCCTCCGATACTTGTGGCGATGGGTAAGGACAATACCTTCGACATCATTGAAGGCAAGGAGCTCCTCTGTTTATATGGGCGACAAACATGCAAAGTTGTCTACCGCTGCATAGAGCCTAGAACTGTGGGTTCCGATGGCTCCACCAGTTATACTTCATGGGCGTCATTTATATTGGAGAACCCCATGTATTGCAGGCTACTGCGCGATACAGGCTTGTTGAAGTTTGTTGATTGCTTCGTGGGTCTTCAAGGGGGTGGTGGTGTCAATTTCATGGAGCCATTGGTGGCGCATTGGTGTTGCCGTACCCACACTTTCATTGGTGCGTTTGGAGAGTTCGGTGTTACAATGGATGATGTTGTGGCTTTACTGGCGCTGCCTCTGGTCGGTACTGTATCAACGCGTCATCTCCTACACCTGAAAACATTCCTGGGGAATTGATTCCAATGTACGAGGAGTTGGTTGCCGAGATAGACCACTTGACGGGTGGATGGAGTACTGGTTTGAATATCATGGTGATTGTAACTTCATGGTGCGGAAGATGAACAGTAAGTGTCACTTGGCTGCTTTCATTCTTTATGTAGCCTATAGATTTCTCTTCCCTAGTGCCCATGACTATGGACTACACACCTGGCTTGTGGTGTTGGTGATAGGCTGAAATTATGGAATACAAAGTTGGGGATCCGCGAAAGGAAGTAGCACACATGCACTAGGAGAATCCTCAGACGAAAGGAAACTTTGTCCTTGAAAGATCTTGTGTGACATGTGGCGAACCCCTAGCAGTGCCCTCCTGACAACCAACACCGAATTGAAGATCCCCTTTCCAAATAGGAGTCAAACCCCTTTTTGGCTCCTTTCCTTCAGGGCCTCGAGATCTTCCCTTATAAAAATGGGGTGTAGACCATAACAAACACACGATTCTATCAATAGAAGATCCTTGCCTACCTCTATTACCCGAAACCCCTAGCCTTTCTTCGTCCTTAAAGGAGACCACCACACTTAGCCTTACCACACCACTTACAGTCAGTTAGCTCATTTGTGATAAGTACAGTATCTGACATTTGTCTACTTGGGACAAAGGCACCTTGATTCTCAGAAATCACATTGGACAAAACCTTTTTCAACCTTTCCACCTAGACTTTTGCCAGAATTTTATAAAAGCTGTTAAGGAGGCTTATATGCCTAAAGTCCTTTAGATTAACAGCCCCTAAAACTTCAGCAATGAGGGTAATAAAGGTGGAGTTCAGGATTCTTTGCAGAGAGGAGCTGCTATGAAAGGTCTGAAACACATTCATAAGATCCTGCTTAATAAAATTCTAACACTTGATATAGAACAGATTTGTCAAACCATCTGGACCAGGAGATTTCTCATTTTCCATTCTTCTAATCACCTCCTTAACTTCCTTCTTTGTGAATGACCTTTCTACGGAATCTTTTTGATCATCTGTGAGTCTTTTGAAAGGGGTATGGAGAGGAAGAGGTCTAATGGCCCAAGGTTCCTCATAAAGCTGCTTATAGAAAGAAGAAGCAATGACTTTGATTTCAGCAACTGACTCTCCCACTCATCCTCCCACTCCAACCTGCTAATTTCTTTAGCTCTGTTCCGGGCATTAGCCATCTTGTGAAAGAAACTAGTGTTTTTATCACCCACTTTCAGCCAGGTAGTTTTGGCTCTTTGTCTCCATCTAATCTTATCTTTTTTTTTGAAGGATAAAAAGGAAAATTCATTAAAACTGAAAAAAGCAGTACATCTCAGAGACTTGTTCAAATTACACTGAAAATGACTCCAGAAATTCATTGATACTGAACAAATTACACTGAAAATGACTCAAAATTACAAGGATTCAACTCTAGAGTACTCCATAAATTCTCTATCAGATCAGACTTGTTCACTTGGTCAAACTCTGGATGACTGAGAACCCAGGCTGCAATCGAGTTGCTCATCCCTGCTAACAAGTATTCGACATTCTTTGTCTTGTCCTCAAAGATCCTTCTATTTCTCTCTTTCCAAATGAGACGACATACAGCAAAAGGAATACAGCTCCACAAAATTTTGGCTTTCTTGCTACCTCTGATTTTCGGCCATTAGAAAATTTCTCAGCTGGAACCAAAGGGTGAAAAAATTCTCTCCAAACAGAAGGAGAAAAACTTCCACATGAAATTTGCCACATTGCAAGAGAAGAATAAATGGATGACTGTTTCTTCCCCCTAATTACACATAAAACAGCAATTTGTGAACTGCAGGCCTCTGGATTTCAAGTGATCATAGGTTAAGATACTGTCATGTGCCACCAGCCATGCAAAAGCTTCCACCTTTGGGGGTACTGGATTACCCCACACTCCTTTTACCTGATCTGAATCCCTACCCTCTCCCAGTAAAGTCTTGTAAAATGATTTTACTGAGAATCTACCTTCTTTGCACTCTTTCCACCATAAGCCATCTGTTGTATCTCTGGAGATGTTTTGTCTCTTCTAACTTTCCAATAGTAGAATGCATTCTTCCACTTCTTGGTCCAACAAAGGTCTTCTGAACTTTGGTTTCCAAATCACTTGATTCCCTCTCTATTCATAGCACTACTCAATGGACGCTTCATGATCTGTCAGCTTGTAAAGTCTGGGACACACCTCACACAATTTTCCCACCCCAAGCCACTCATCTTCCCAAAACCTTACCCTAAGGCCTTCCCCCACTTTAAACTTAACTAAGCCTCTGAACTCTTGATTGAAACTTATTATTCCTTTCCACACACTTACCCCACAGGAACTTATTACCTTCCTTGATTACCACCCGAATCTCACTACATATTTTCCTACTATCACCCTCCTCCATAATGCTTCCCTCTCTCCTTGCCCGAACCTCCACAGCCATTTCCCTAAGAGTGCTTTGTTAATCAATTTCACCCTTCTCAGCCCTAAATCTCCCCCTCTGCTCTACAAACCTTTTCCCATTTGATCAAATGAAATTTTTTAGACCCCCCACACCCTTCCATAGGAAGTCCCTCTGAATTTTCTCAATTTTCCTCGCCACTCCATTGGGAACTCTTAATAGGGAAAGATAACATGTTGGTAAGCTAGACAGAACACTCTTTATGAGTGTGGTTCTCCCACCCAAGGATACTTGGCTTTCCACGTATCTAGCCTCCTTCCACCCTTTCTATTGCAGGTCTCCAGATACTACTAGCTGTTGCTTTGGCTCCCACCGGCAAACCAAGATAAGTGAAAGGTAGCTCCCCTACCTTACATTCCAGCACCTCTGCATAATGCCTTACTTCCTCCACACTAAGGTTCCCAGATCCTATCAGTAAACTTTTTTCTAGATTCACCTTCAGACCCGTCAACATCTCAAAGTTGGCTAAAATAGCCCTAAGATTCAGCACTTTATTTTCTGAAGCATCTAGGAATATTAGTGTATCATCAGCATGTTGTAGGTGAGATATACACGGGCCTTCATTTTCAACTTTGAAGCCTTCTAACCATCCCCTCTGCACTCCTTTCTTCATAATCAGATTTAGAGCTTCCATAGTTATTACAAACAGCAGAGGGGAAAGTGGATCCCCTTGCCTCAGTCCTCTAGAAGCTTGGAAAAATTCTGATGACACCCCATTGATTAACAGTGAGAAAGAGGCTGATGAGATGCACCCATATATCCACCCTCTCCAAACCTCTCCTAACCACATCAACCTTTGCATTTCCTCCAAGAAACCCCATTCAACGTGGTCGTAAGCCTTTTCTATGTCTAATTGCACACTAAACCTGGCCTTCCACTTTATAATCTTGAATCTATACATTCACTGGCCACCAGCACTCCGTCCAAAATCTGCTATTCTGCTTGCCCTCTACAAAAACCATCTGAGTTTCCCCTACCACCTCCTGAATTACTTTTCTCAGCCTTCCTGCCAGCACTTTAGTCAATAGTTTATAGGGGCTGCTTATCAAACTAATCTGTCTGAAGTCTTTTATGTTCATAGCCCCACTTTTTTTCTGTAATATGGAGATGAATGTAGCATTTGCCCTCTTTTCAAGAGTTTTGGATTCCCAAAACTCCTTGTACATCTGCATGAAGTCTTCTTGCAAAAAGTACCAGCAACTTTTAATGAAATTAAAGTTGAAACCATCTGGCCCTGGTGCTTTGTCACCATTGATCTTTTTCAGTGCCTCCTTTACCTCTCCAACTTTGAGATCCCTTTCCAACCAACCTGTTGTGTTGTTGCTTAGCCGGTTTATTTCCAAGTCTCCCAAAGATACCCAACTCCAGTTTCCCCCGTGTATAGCTTTTTATAGTAAGCAGCCACTTTTTCTTGAATTTCCCTCACATGTCTATCACCTCCTCCACTTCGATCCTCCTTATCAAGTTTCTCCTTCTCCCATTTGCAAATGCATGGAAGAAAGAGGTGTTCTTATCTGCCTCTTTCAGCCATGAAGCTCTAGATTTCTGCCTCCACCTGATTTCCTCCCCCAAAATTAGATCCTCTAGTTCAGATTCCATGGTGGCCATCTCAACTTTGTTTTCTTTCCTGAACTCTCCTTCCTTTCTCACTCTTTTTAATCTGGCCAGATTTTCCAAGATCTCTCTTCTTTTTTTCTGCCCTCTTCCCTTCCAAATACTTCCTTTCTTCTTTCCTTCAACTCTTGCTTGATAGCTTGCAGCTTTTTAATCACTTTTTGGTCTACTGGTCCTTCCACTTGCAAGTTCTTCCACTTGCTTTCAACCCATTCCACGAAGTTTGGTTGGAGTAGTCAAACGTTTTCAAACCTAGGAGGTTTGTAGTCTGCAGCAGCACCAAACTTCCGCAGAAGGATTGGCTTATGATCTGACAGTTGGACAGTCAATGGTTCTTGCACCACTTCCTCCACATAGCCCAATCTCCCGAGAATAAAAATCAGTCCAGCCTCCTGAGAATAACTGGAATTTGGCCATTCGACCAGGTGATCTTCCCTCCAATCAGCGGTGGATCTATCAAGTCATTGCTGTTAATGAATTCTTCAAGCCTCCTCATTCCTACAGAAATTCTGCAATCCCTTCCCCCCTTCATTTCACTTCTTACGACGTTGAAGTCCCCACCCATACACCGAGGCCCATCCCACTTTTACCTCAGCCCTTCGAGTTCCTCCCAAAACTCCATCCTCTCCCCCTACTCATTTGGCCCATAAACATTAGTTAAACTCCATTTCCATTCACCATTTACTTCTTGTAAGCACACTGAGGCTTTGATTTGGCTTGGCACCTTTTCAGTTTTTGTTATTGAGTTAGAGGACTGGCTTCTTCAGCCCTATCAATTTCTTCACTCACACACTCAAACATGCCCTTTTTTCTGTCTCCATAGCCATTTTATTCTCCAACCTCCAACTTTTAGCTTTCTCTTTAACTACTTTCAACTTGCTTGCTAAGATATAGGAATTGGAACCAGTCACATGACAATCCGTCCACACCTTACCTACCATAGGGATAAAATTGTCTTCCTCAAACCAAGCATTCTCACATTTAAAGGGAGTTTTGCTTCTTTCATTGGAACCACACAACAGCTGAATGGGACAGTGGTTAGAGACAGATCTTGACAAGGTTACCTGTTTAAAAGATGGGAAAAACTCATCCCAATTGGAGGAAACCAGGAAATGTATCCAGTCTTACCAAAGTAGGAGAGTCTTGATTATTTGTCCAAGTAAACTTAGTACCTTGTAATGGCGAGTCCAACAACTCAAATTTGTAAATGAAATCAGCAAAGAGACTCATTTCTCTAGATCTTCCTTGTGTTTTTCTCTTCAATTGCACCATTCTCTGCCTGCAAGACCCTAAACCTCTAACATTCCAAGACAAAAGGTTCAAATCCATTTAGCTGAGCTAAAGGTAGAAACAACAGGAAATATAGCCAAAAATCACTTCTTAATATTTCTTCCCTCCCCTCAATGAGCCTTCACAACAACCCTCTTTGTCGTTTAACCCCCAAGTCATCTCCTGATTTTTTTTTTTTTGAAGAATTTCCCCCTTTTTTGTTGCTAACTCCCCCTTTCCATTAGGACCCTCTGCTCCACTACACCCAAAAACTTTATAGTGTCCTCCACTCCTTCCACTGACACCCCCCATAAATTTTCCTAGGCCCAAAAATTTTGAGTTAGCCCAGGCAGACAGGGAGGGCAAAGAATTATTAGCTGAATTACTTCTTTTAATTGGCTTTCTAGATGATTTCTTTCTCAACGCTTTTGGCACCGCCGAAGAGTCACTAGCTGGCGGCAACAGTCTAGGACTAGGCGAGCGGGCATTTTCTCCAACTCCTTGCAGAGAACCAGGGTGGTTTCCATTAACTGCTTCGACAACCATTATTGCTATCAGAGTCGCTTCAACTATGCTCTCTTCTAGCTGCACTAGTGGAAGTTGGGGAGAGTCTCTCGACGATGATCACTGGCTAACGGGCTTGTAGTTTGATCACGAATAAGAGCAAAACTTGCCTTTCCCAGATTCATCTATTAGGAATTTTAGGCTAGGCAAAGGTGAGGGCCTCGAATTGAAATGAGACCCCTTGGGGGCCCTTGGCCGGTTGGGTGAGCTAGTTCGAGCTTGCCAGGACCAGAGATTGGACACATGGTCTTGGTTCCTTGACGACTATTAAGGTTTGACCTTCCTTAGACTCAACTCTAGGATTTGGGTTCGGGGTGATGGGGCTCTGTCTTCGATCCAATAGATCCACTCCCTCCACAACCCCCACATTCGGATCTACCCTCTCACGAAAATAGCCATCCCCACTTTGTGCCACATGGAGCTCCTCAATACATTCTTTTATCAGTCTTTTTATGGAATCAACATTTAAAGCATCACCCCCTTTTTTTAAAATTTAAAATTTGAGAATCCCCCTATGCCCTCTCATCTTGACTGTCCAACTTTATGGAGAATCCCTCTATACCTCATTTCCTCCTCCCTCACCACCCTCACCCAAACCGATGCCCCTTTCCAACGTTTCCGTCCCCAACCAAGATTGATGTAGCGGAGAGAATGCTAGTGCCTTCTCCTGGTGACTACTAGAGGAGACTTTCATTTTCCTCCTCAAGGAGGATGACTGTTTTAGAGATTTCTGGCGATTGCCTCAGCATTGGATGATACTCCTCAATTTCCTTAATCTCCGGCTTCCATCTACGGGCTATTGGAAGGGCCTCCTATTAGATATGCACCGAGAACACCACCTCACCTGCCACGATATCCACTTTCTTCGGGATATTACTACCATTCTTTTATATTCAAACGAACCTATTCACAAGTTGCCAGTTCATTGGGAGAGTCATCCGTTTGGACAAAACCGCCACAGTCATCCCCAATTGCTCTTATTACATTTGGAGACCAAAGCAATAAAGGGAAACCATACCCCCTAATCTAGGTTTGTTTAGTTGGGGATCTAGTTTGGTCTCCGACTCTGGGTAGAAACAGCTTGCGCTTGCCCCCCACCAATCAAGCAGCACATTGAATCTCCCCAATTGCTAGGGACCATTCTGGATCACCCACCTTGGTTCAGATCTGAATAGAAAAACGAAGAGGAACAGGTTGTCTACTAATTTTTTCACTCTAACTCCCCTTGCTTCTCTCCATGCTCTATTAGCCCAGAAATCCACCCGCTTCACGTCAACTCCCTCAGGAAGTTGACCCACCAAGCAGTTGTGTAGGAAGAGCCTTTTGGCTTCCACACCGGCCGAATCTATGGAGATCACCGTTCTGCCTTCTACTATCTTCAAATCGACATGACCAAACTCCGGCTAAGCCCCCACCGTCGGTGCTTTACTAAAGGAAAGGTTACTCCTGACCTTACCCCCAAAATCATCTCTTTTGTACCGGTTCTCTAATTCCCATGGACACAAGTCGACCTCCTCCAGATAAGCCTCCCTGAAACATCTTCACCAGAAAGCTACACACCTATTAACCCCCACCCCCTGCAACTACCTAGGTCTTACCACCATCCCAGATCATTGACGACCATTCTATGGAGGTTTTCAGGCCAAACTACCACCACATACAGAGCATTACCGAAAGCTGGGTTCATTGACAATGGAATGGAACTCCTCCCCTTCACCTCCATTCTCACCCACCAACACCCTTCTCCCAATGAGTATCATCCACTCTTAGGAAGTCCCCACAATAGCCTCCTATCATCCAGACCACCGATGGACTCCACAAGTGTAGCGGTAGATTAAAGACTTGGATCCAACACATATTTGTATATCCCTTGTCCTCTATTACACAGTTTATTCCTGGAAGCCAGCTCCCTATCCACAGCTTGAAACCTTCCATCATCACCCCTTGGTACCATTCCCTCAAAACCCTAAACCATTCCTATTCAGATTGTTGAGTGGGCCGATTTATGTTTAGTTTGTTTTCTTTTAAATTAAGAAGTTGTTGGGCCTTGGGCCCATTAGTTTTTTATTTTTAAAAGAATTGTAAGTGCTTAGTTTGAGTTGCCGCCATACTAGGGGCATCTTTGTAATATCTCATATTTAAGTTAATTATAAATAGAATGAGGGGCTGGCGGCTAGGGTTATGAATCACTATCCTAGTCGACCTTCTCCTTTTCTTCCCTTTCCTTTGTCTATTGCTGAAAACCCCAACTTTCTCCTCTTCCTTTCACAAGAAGCTTGGTCGAATCAGCACATAAGGCTTTCTACTTGGTATCAGAGCAGGTTGAAGGTTCTTGAAGAGATTCACTCCTGCAGCCCTAGATCGGCCGACTGCATGGAGATTTAAGAGGCTGATCAAAGCTCTCAGGTAAGCCCAGTTTTTGGATTTTCTTGATGGATCTGTATGCCCTGTAGCTGGTCTAGGGTTTTTTTATCAGAATCAGGAAAAACTAGAGAAAAGGGAAGAGTCCTGATTTTGTTGGACTCTTCAATTTTGACCTAGGTAGTGGCGCCCTAATTTTTTAGGGTTCCTCTAGGTTTTTTGTAAGGGGCGATTCAAGTTCAATGTGGTTTGGAGGCTTCTAGAGAGGGTGGTGGCTTTTTCTCTCTCTTCTCCCATCCCACAGAAAAGGAATCTTTCGTGGGAAGAAAGTCCAGGACACTAAAGGAGTGTTGTTGGTTCCAGAAGGTATTCTGTTTGTTCTTGTTGCATTTTTTGTTTGTTTTCTGTACCTCTTTTGAGGGACATAGAGTTGAATATAAGCCCGGGAATGAAATGGGACTAGCGGGAGGTGCTGGAGACCCCTTCGGAGTTGGGACCATTACTACAGTTAGGTTGGATGGTACAAACTACTTGGAATGGTCCCAATCTGCAAAGATGGCCATTGAGGCTCGTGGAAAATTGGGGTATATTACTGGTGAAGAGGTGAAACCCGAAACTGGCAACTCCTGGTGGGTGCAGGAAAATTATATGGTAATGACATGGTTGTGTAATTCTATGTTGCCACATATAAGTAAAAATTTTTTATGGGCAAACACTGCTAAGGAGATATGAGATGGGGTTGCAGAAACCTATTCACAAAGGGAGAATGTTACTAGGGCTTATCAACTAAGAAATCAAATTATTGCCACAAGGCAGGGAGATAGATCTGTTGCAGCCTATTTTTCAGTCCTTAAGACCCTACGGCAGGAGATCGACCATTTAGAGACCTTTGCTTGGGAAACCACCAAGGATGCAACTACCTATCAAAGACATTTAGAGAAGTATAGGGTATTCGAATTCCTTGCTGGCCTTAACCCTGAGTATGACATTGCACGACAACATCTTCTTTCTAGGGGCAGTGTCACTCTCTCCCAAGCATATGCCTTTGTGTCAGGAGAGGAGTGCATGAGGGATGTAATGATGAAAAATCTCAGTTCTGATCAGTCTGCTATGGTAAGTGCTGTGAAATCTAAACAGAATGGCAATGAAAACAAAAAGGAAGACAAAAGGGACTTGGTTTGTGACTACTGTAAGAAGCCTAAGCATACAAGAGATACTTGTTGGAAGCTTCATCCACATCTTGTGCCGACCAGATTGAAGAATAAGAAAGGAAATGCGCACATGGCAGTTACTGGTGATACTCCCCCCTCCCTACTACAGCTGCTTTGGAGTCCGTTGTTGTAGTAAGGGCCGAGCTTGAGAGGTTTGGGTTACTTCTGAATCAGAGGGATACAACTAGTTCCAGTTTAGCCGTAAGCGGACAACAAGGTACAGGTAGCACAGGTGGAGCTCACTCTACCTCCTTTGCCCACACAGGTAGTTCACGTCACTGCAAACTATGTTTCTGCTTCAGGTAAGGAGAGATCTCATTGGATTATAGACTTTGGAGCCTAAGAGCATATGTCCTGGATGCTGTATTTTGCAGGATTTGGATTCAAAGAGGACGATTGGGAGTGGTTGTGAAGTGAATGGAATCTACCTCTTGGATGCTCCTCTTCTTCACCAAAGCCATCATGTTTGCAGAGACAGCGAGTCAAAATCTGTGGGTCAGATTATGCTTTGGCACAACCATCTGGGTCATTTATCCTTTTCTTCTTCGAGTTGTTTGTTTCCAAAACTGTTCGAGTCTGTGAATCTGTCAAGTTTGAAGTGTCAGGGTTGTTAACTTGGAAATCATTGTAGACACTCTTTTAAACCTAGTAATAAAAGATGTTCTTCTCCCTTTGATGTTATTCATTCGGATGTGTGGGGCCCTTATCATGTTCCCTCTATGGGTGGCTATCGCTATTTTCTCCTGTTTGTGGATGATTTCTCTCGACATTCCTGGATTTACCTGATGAAATCACGCGATGAAGTACCATCCTTGGTGAGGCAATTCCACTAGATGGTACTAACACAGTTTGGGACGAGATTAAAGATGTTCAGATCTGACAATGCTAGGGAATATTTTGAGAGACATCTTGCCTCATATCTGTTGGAGTATGGTGTTGTCCATCAGAGCAGTTGCTCCTATAGTCCACAGTAGAATGGTGTTGCAGAGAGGAAGAACAGACACATCGTTGAGACGGCAAGAAGCATGATGATCACAGCCACAGTTCCGGTTCGTTTTTGGGGTGATGCAATTCTCACGGTAGTATATTTGATTAACAGGGTGCCCTCTCGTGTACTCAGATTTAGAACCCCATTCAGCCTTCTTTTTCCTTAGGGGGAGATGTTTCATATTCCTCTAAGGGTGTTTGGATGTGTCTGCTTTGCACATATTCTTGGCCCTTACTGTTTGAAGCTTGATCCCAAGGCAAAGAAATGTGTTTTCCTTGGATATGCAGAGAATCAGAAAGGGTACCACTGCTATGATCCAGTCTTTGGGAACCGGTATGTTACTATGGATGTTACCTTTTTTGAATCTACATACTTCTTCTCAAAGGATCCTTCTCAGGGGGAGTGTTTTGGGGAAGTAAGTCAGCAGTCTATCCCTCTTCCAGTTCCGGTCCCTGTGTCTACTCCTATGCTTGACCACCACCCGATGTCACCCACCTTGTCACCTCCTTTGCGTTCCATTTCACAACATTACTCACGACAGAGACTCCATAAGGCGGTTGATTCCACTACAACAGAACTCACACCACTTCCTGTCGATCCCTTGGAGACTCCAGATTCGGCTGATACGGATACGGGTATTCCTCTTGATCCCATTACTATTTCAATTCCCATTGATCCTACTGACACTGTTATAGATAACCTTGATCTCTCTATTGCTCTTAGAAAAAGGAAGAGAAAGTGCACTGCTCATTGTATCTCACAATACTTATCCTACAATGGACTTTCTCCTTCCTACCGTGCTTTTCTCTCTTCTCTTGATTCAGTGTCTATACCCAAGGGTGTTAGTGAGGCTCTCTCCAAACTGAGTGGAAGACAACTATGCAGGAAGAGATGGAGGCTTTGATTAAGAATCAGACATGGGAGATTGTGGACCTACTAGAAGGCAAAGAGACAGTTGGATGCAGATGGGTTTACACAGTAAAGTATAAGGCAGATGGAAGTATAGAGAGGTACAAGGCAAGACTTGTTGCAAAAGGGTACACACAGACCTATGGCATTGATTATCTAGAGACATTTGCGCCAGTTCGGATACTCCTTTCTCTTGTTGCCTCATTCTCTTGGCCCTTGTTTCAATTGGATGTAAAGAATGCTTTCCTAAATGGGGATCCGCAAGAAGAGGTGTATATGGATCTTTCAGCTGGTTTTTATGATAATGCTGAAAAGGGAAAGGTATGCAAGCTGAAGAAGTCACTATATGGCTTGAAACAATCTCCTAGAGCATGGTTTGACAGATTCAGAAAGGCCCTGATTGTTTTTGGCTACACTCAAAACTCAATATGATCACACCTTGTTTGTGAAGCGCAGGGGATCTTTGGTGTCAATCCTAATTGTTTATGTGGATGACATTGTTGTCATTGGGAATGATCTGAGTGAGATTGATAGTCTGAAGAGGAACCTGCATAAGGAATTTGAGATTAAGGATCTTGGAGAACAAAGATACTTCTTAGGCATCGAAGTTACAAGATCGAAACATGGAATTTGTATCTCCATAGGAAGTATGTCTTGGACCTTCTCCAAGAGATAGTGAAGCTTGGAACAAAGGCAACTAGCACCCCCATTGATCAAAACCATGGAATCAGTGCATCAGAAGGTGAACCAGTGAAGGACCTTGGGAGATACCAAAGACTTGTGGGTCGGCTACTATACTTGTGTATGACAAGACCGGACATCTCCTATGCAGTAAGTGTAGTGAGTCAATACATGCATGCTCCATGAGACTAGCACTGGAAGGCAGTTGACAGAATCCTTGCTTCTTTGAAGGGACATCCAGGCAGAGGCATACTGTTTACTGATCATGGACAGTTGAAGCTAGAGACCTATACAGATGCGGATTGGGCAGGATGCCTTGATGACAGAAGATCAACTTCAGGAGTGTGCACCTAGTTGGGGGTAACCTAGTCTCATGGAAGAGTAAAAAACAAACAGTTGTGGCAAGATCAAGTGCAGAAGCGGAATATAGGGCCATGGCACATGGCACATCCGTTCTCTGTTAGAAGAAATCGGTGTACAGGCAGAAGAACCTATGATGCCATGGCACATAATCCAGTCCAACATGACCCAACTAAGCACATTGAAGTAGATGGTCATTTTATCAGAGAAAGGGTAACTTCTTCTGGAGAAGTTTGTCTTCCATACGTTTCTTCTGATCTATAGCTTGCTGATGTTCTCACAAAAGGTGTTGCGAAGAATAAGTTGGAACATGATCTATGCAAGTTGGGAATGTGTGACATCTATTCCCAACTTGAGGGGGAGTGTTGAGTGGGCCGATTTATGTTTAGTTTGTTTTCTTTTAAATTAAGAAGTTGGGCCCTGGGCCCATTAGTTTGTTATTTTTAAAAGAATTGTAAGTACTTAGTTTGAGTTGCCACCCTACTAGGGGCATCTTTGTAATATCTCATATTTAAGTTAATTGGAAAATGAATGAGGGGCAGGCGGCTAGGGTTATGAATCACTATCCTAGTCGACCTTCTTCTCCTTTTCTTCCCTTTCCTCTGTCTATTTCCGAAACCCCAACTTTCTCCTCTTCCTTTCACAAGAAGCTTGGTCGAATCAGCACATAAGGCTTTCTATTCAGATGAAACATACCAGAAGTGACCCACTCACGAGTCTCCTCACCTGCAACTGTGCTTCCACCCTCCAAACCCTCTGCAACTTAGCTTGTATCTCTTTTATAGAAAAGAGGGATCACTTCAAATTTGTCCACCAGGCACCTCCTTAGATATTGTTTTCTCAAATCGTCCCCCCAACTCTGTAACAACGTAGTCTGCAAATTTCCCCTCCATTCTCCAACTCCCTCCACTGGCCACCTCCGCATCTCTGCCGCCCCAGAAAAACTTCTACCCTCCACAACATGTGAATAGTTCTCCTAGTTTGGTGTTCACAAAACCCCTCCCCTTTTTCTTTGTGCCCACAGCCATGATGCCTAGGAGTCCATTCTCTAAACAACAATCACTCTGCTGTCTCTGGCATCACTTTGGCCAAAATCACTCTGGGATCAAACTTTTTGCATCTTGAAAAGCTAAGATTATTGAATCCCTCTTTCTACTGTCATCACCACCACCCATGGCATTCCCTCTTCATTTCTTTCCCCTAGGCAAACTTGGGGCTTTGTTGTGGGAGGGGGTGGAGAGTGAAGGCAGGACCCATAGTTGACAGGTGCCCTTCAAGGCAACAAGGCACCCTTGGTTGGGCACCTAGCTTAAACACTGTAGTTTATATAAAAAAATGTGTTTGCCTATGCAACAAAAATTACTAGGTAGGCACCTTATTGTCATATTATTGCCATGGTTACATACTACTAAGTTAATACATCTTGTCATATGTATATTATATATGCTTTGGCTAAGGATTTTGCAATTTAAAAGTTAAAAGATAAAAGATCCATGGGTTTTCAGAAAAGAAAAAGAAAGAAGGATAAAGAGTTTTCGTCCTTTTAGTCTCCCTCCCTTTCTCTTTCACACACCCACACATTAAACATAAAAAGACTCAAGCTCTTGATCTTGTTTCCTTTTCATTACTTTATTAGTAATATTATAGCCTTCTTTAGTTGCTAGTATATATTTTTTTGAAATTCAATTGCTTTATTAAACACTTATTATTGTTGTAGTATTGTGTTTGAAATATTAAGATTAATTGATTTAAAATGCTATTGTATTTTAAATATGATGGTTTGCCATGTTTTGAGAGGAAGTTAATGTTAATATCAAGGAGTATTGCTATTTCTTCAATCTATATCCATGCTGATTGGTATATAAAATCAGGGAACTAGCCTAGAATTTAGTTTTTCCTTATTACAATCATATTTCTTAGGTGATATGGGGTTGATAAATGAGGCATGTGCCTTGTACTTTTGAAGAACAATTGACAAGGCATTTACAGTTCAGCAGCCTGCCTTGGTTCTATAATTGAAGAACAAGTATGATTCTATAGTTTTAAGCCTTCTTCTGGAGGCTATTATGTCATTTTCTTAAAAAATTGGAAATATTTCCTAAGATAAAACTGTTGTTAATTTTAGCATTCATATTTTACTATCTAAAAACTAGTCTTTCATTTAATTGAAGTTGCACTTTTTTTTTGGTGCCATAGCTGGAGTGAAAATAGGTAAAACTTTTGTGAAATTTGTGTGGTACCCCTACACGTTCCTGAAAACATTTTACCTGTTTTGGCAACAGTGGTTCATGGAACATCAGGAATGTGACACACTTCTAGTGGTTAATAGCTTAATATTTACCACTAGTCTCCATTGTCAAAAACAGATCTCACTGGGTGATGGATTGGCCCCTGTTTAGCCTACTCATTTAGCATTGATAAAAGAGTTACTGTCCAGGATAACATTGATGTACACAATGTTATGAACTTATGAATGATATATTATTCTTATGAAGGATAAATTGATGTCCCTATTATTCTATTTTGCTTGACAAAGCAATAGATATTGGTGTAATTTTTAAAGCTTGTTTTTTTTTTAAAATTCATATTATATATACTGATTGTAGAGATTTCAGTACGTCTCTATTACACTGGATTGGATATTGAGTTTTATGTTTCTTTTTTTATTTGATGGCAGATCATTGTTGGTGGCAAATGCAGGAGACTGCCGGGCGGTACTTTGTCGTCGTGGCAAAGCAATTGAGATGTCGAGGGATCACAAGCCAATTTGTATCCATGAGAGGAAGCGTATAGAAGCTTTGGGTGGATATGTCTATGATGGTTACCTCAATGGCCAGCTGAATGTTGCCCGTGCACTTGGGGATTGGCACATGGAAGGGATGAAGCATGGTGGACCTCTCAGTGCTGAGCCTGAGATGATGAGTACCATGTTGACAGAGGAGGATGAGTTCCTTATTATGGGCTGTGATGGGATTTGGGATGTATTTAGGAGCCAGAACGCAGTGGATTTTGCACGACGTAAACTCCAGGAGCATAATGACCCTGTCATGTGCTGTAAAGAGCTGGTTGACGAGGCCTTGAAGAGGAAGAGTGGGGACAACTTAGCAGTAGTGGTAGTCTGCTTCCACTCGAAACCACCACCAAGTCTGGTGGAGCCTCGGCGGAGAGTGCAGAGGAGCATATCTGCAGAGGGTCTGAGGGAACTGCAGAGCTTCTTGGATGATTTGGGTGGTAAGTGAGAAGGTATGCTAGAGGCTGTAGGTTTTAGTTAGTGATTAGGATTCTGAGATATTCTTCCAACTGTAACATATGCGGCAGCGACAAAATTTTTCTTGTTTCATTAAGGATTTGATTCTCTTGCATCATTTGGGCTTATGACAAAAGAATTACAATGATATATTTGATATGGAATTGCCTTTGTCACTTGTCCCAAACCTTTTATTTATTTATTTATTTATTTTTTTACCCATGGAATCGTTGGTTGGACGTGAACTTGTTTGTCCATTGCCTTGCCACATCACAGTGACATTGACTGTTCATTGGGAGGCAACGGGTAATAAACCAAGAGCCACCCAACCCAGCTTGTTCGCCTTTTGTTTCTTTTGTCTTTTTCTTCTTTGATGGAGGAAGCGGGGCGGAAAAGATGGAAACTCAAAAACTGTTCTTGGACCTTGTGTTGATGAACCTTGCTCATGAATAGAAGGATTTGCAATTGCAGTTAGGAAGGTTGATGCAGTGATGCTCATATCTGGCTGTATGCGTTTGTATCCCTTTTCCCTTGTTGACATGTTAAATCGAGGATCCTGCTTGGATTGATACTTGTTACTCGCCTCTATCTCTCTGCAACTACATTATATTTATATATACAAGTTCAAGTTTGTTGAGGTGGATACTGGATGGAATATATATTTTATATAATTTAAGAGTACGTGTACGTCCGGCAACTAAACCATGACCTAATTCACGTGTGGAGTCGTGGTTGACGGGTTGGGCCTGGAGCCTGGAGGGTCCAGGTGGGAAAAGCCAAACTTCTTTACGCCTCACTGATGGAGATGGATGGTGTGTGGGCAATTGCCTTTCTGATTCGCCTTGTCCAGTGGATAGATAGGTCAAGGCTGCTAGGCCAACCTGATCCCTGATAATTTCCTCCTTTTTCTTTTAATTGATATCATATGATCATGATACTCCTTTAAGAAATGCAACTGGTCACCCATTTGGACGGTCCATATCAATGACCTGGGTCTTGCTGATGGACGCACAAGGCACAACAGCTGAGTTGGTCTTGGTCATGATCGGAGGCAAACACTACTTTCGCATTTATATAACAGATAATCGATAAATGAAATGACTATTGAGATGGTGCCTACTGCCTAATGGCTAGGCCACTACTACTGGGTCCTTACTCAATACCTGCTCATGGAATTAAGGGCCCCCACTCCCCTAGGACTAAGCCACTGAAGAAGCATTTGTGTGTGTGAGAGAGAGAGAGAGAGAGAGAGAGAGAGCGAGAGAGAGAAGGGAGTAAATGAAGCAGTGTTATCTCAGCCTCGGGCCCTGGTTTAGTGTGGGCCGTGTGGGTACCTTAAAAAAGTCAGGAGCCCATTTCTCCCATGTCTTCTCATCGAGAGCTGGAGCCCTTGCTCGTTTCTTTAAAGCAACAGACCTGTCTTCACACTTCACACGATGGCCACCACCATCTATGATGCCATCCATGAGTGACACGGTGCGATGTTCTGGATGATAATGGGGTCCCACATCCACAGTCAATAATTAGAGCCAGATGGGGGCAATCAGAGCCGTCCAGCTTTTATATCCACCGGAGATGATGGCATAGGGATTCCCTCGTATGATTGTTATTTGTTGGTGGGGACTGTTTCATCCAATTTGCTTCATTTAATTCTGTTTAGGCCAAGAGGGATTTGAGCGAGATAAAGATAACAATATTAATATAACCACAAATGCCTCCTCATGGAATTGAGAATCCACTTAGTCTTACACCATTCTTTTCATAATTCACAGACAGCATCCCAATCAATGGCCCCGACTCTGAAAAGACTGAAATACCCCGAGGATCTACTGTCTAGCGTCTACTGAAACGGAAGGGTCTTTATTGGACGACCATGATCAGGGGTCGACAAATTTTGAATTATTAAGTTTTTCCCTCGCTTGACACGTGTGTTACACTTGACATGCCCAATAAGAGATCACAGCTTTTAGTTGTTTGTGTTGGGCCAGCTTTATTAATAACTTGGCTTTGTTCGCTCACGGTCCAGTCCATGGGGCCCATCAACACCCAGTGGTAATTTGCTTTGGTATTCGTATTATATGTAATTTATAGAAGAAGATAGGGGCTTTTTCGTATTTTGAAATCTACCCCCCGAGACTCCATGCGGCATTCGACTCTTTTCTTTTTCTCTACCTCTCTAATCTCTAACCTGATCATCTAATCCGATTCCAATTTTTTAATGTTTTTATTTGATTGGAGAGAAACGTTTCCACTTTCCAGTTTCCACTGTTTCCACTGTTTCCCGTTTCAAGCTTTTTCGCTTTTTCTTTCAGACTCTGACGCCTGCTACTTCTACTATTACGCTTCTTCACCAACTCTCTCTCTCTCTCGCTCGCTCGCTCGCTTCCATTAGAGTAGCAGTAGCTTCAGCTTCAGCTTCTCTCTTCCTCCACACCATATGGCTCGTCGCCGGGATTCCGCCTTACAACAAACCCCAAACCGCCATTACAAGCCTCCTCTGCAAACCATCTAATAACAACAAAGTACCTGTCTCGTCTCTTTTCACAGCTCTTTTTAATGGCATTGTCATCTATTTCTGGTTTCTTTGTCCTTTTCCTATCGTTGTTCTTGCTGGGTCGTCAGGTCTACTCCGAGCCGACACAAGATAAGCAAGCTCTCTTGGATTTCATCTCTCGCACCCCTCACGCCAATCGCCTTCAGTGGAACTCCTCTGCTTCTGCCTGCTCATGGGTCGGGGTCGAATGCGACGCTAACCAATCGCATGTCGTCATTCTCCGTCTCCCTGGTGTCGGCCTTATGGGTCAGATTTCCCCCAATACTCTCGGTCGGCTCTCTCAGCTGCGTGTTCTTAGTCTCCGCTCCAACCATCTCTCCGGCGAGATCCCTGCCGATTTCTCTCAGTTGAAGCTATTGCGCAATCTTTACCTCCAGCACAATCTCTTCTCCGGTGAGTTCCCCGCTAGCCTTACTCAGCTGACTCGGCTCGTGCGTTTGGACCTCTCGTTCAATAATTTCACCGGGAAGATTCCATTTTCCGTCAACAACCTGACCCACTTGTCTGGACTGTTCCTGGAGAACAATGGGTTCGCTGGTAGCCTCCCCAGCATTAATCCCTCCGGTTTGGTCGACTTCAATGTGTCTAATAACAACCTCAATGGCTCCATCCCCGAAACTCTAGCGAAATTCCCGGCGTCGTCGTTCTCCGGCAATCTAAATCTGTGCGGCGGACCGTTGAACGCCTGCAATCCGTTTTTCGTCTCTCCGGCTCCGTCACCGACGTCGAATGTCCCAATAGTAGGAAAACGATCTAAGAAGCTCTCCACAGCGGCAATTATCGCGATTGCTGTTGGGGCGGGCATAATTCTTTTCCTCTTGCTTCTTATTCTTGTTCTCTGTTTGCGGAAGCGGCAGCGGCGGCCAAATGCCGCGAAGCCTCCGAAGTCTGCACCTCGGTCGGTGGTTACAGAGGTGGGCACTTCGTCATCGAAGGACGATGTGGCAGGTGGAGTGGCGGAAGCCGAGAGAAACAAACTAGTGTTCTTCGATGGCGGGGCTTATAATTTCGACCTCGAGGATCTGCTGAGAGCTTCCGCGGAGGTTTTGGGGAAGGGAAGTGTCGGTACTTCATATAAAGCGGTTCTGGAGGAAGGGACGACCGTGGTGGTGAAGAGACTCAAGGATGTCGCAATACAAAAGAAGGAATTCGAGATGCAGATGGAGTTGCTGGGGAAGATTAAGCACGAAAATGCGGTTCCTCTGAGGGCTTTTTACTACTCAAAGGACGAGAAGCTACTTGTCTACGATTACATGCCGGCCGGAAGCTTGTCTGCTCTTCTGCACGGTACGATTCTTTTTCTTTTTTAAGTCGGATTCCTTCTCTTTCTCTTGCTTATCTCTGGCGAACGGTATGGAAGCTCGAGCTGTTACAGTAATGGAAATTCCTCTTTTTCATTTTTTAATTTTAATTAATTATTAAAATGAAAAAAGTGGCATTTCGAAAATTGAACCAATAAAAGAATCTCTCTAAACCAGCGCAGTGTGCGCAGATATCATCCGAAATTTTCTCTGAGAAAAATTCGAGTATTATTGCTTGATTCGAACCTCCATAGAATAGTGCCAAGAAAATTCGCACCTCGGCGTACGCTTTGGAATGTGCCATTGTGCGCTCAATTTAGAGAAAGAACTAACCTGATTTCCTTGTTATATTTACCTTTTCTGCCACTCACATACTCACATACCCTGGCTTGAAACTCCACCGACCAACATTACTCATGCTCTCTCCTCATTTCCCGTTTTACCGCTGGACTAAAATTGTAATTAAGTCTGTGTTTTGGTGGTGATTTTACAGGAAGCAGAGGTTCGGGCCGTACGCCACTGGACTGGGATAACCGGATGAAGATAGCGCTGAGTGCCGGGCGTGGGCTTGCTCATCTACACGTGTCGGGAAAAATCGTGCATGGCAACATCAAAGCGTCCAACATTCTTCTCCGATCCGATCTGGGCGCATGTATCGCGGACTTCGGACTGAATCCAGTATTCGGGGGGTCCACGCCTCCTAACCGAGTGGCGGGCTACCGTGCACCGGAGGTGGTGGAAACCCGGAAGGTGACGTTTAAGTCGGACGTGTATAGCTTCGGTGTATTGTTACTGGAGCTGTTGACGGGGAAGGCCCCGAATCAGGCATCGTTTGGTGAGGAAGGGATTGATTTGCCTAGGTGGGTCCAGTCAGTGGTGAGAGAAGAATGGACGGCTGAGGTATTCGATGTGGAGCTGACGAGATATCAGAATATAGAGGAAGAGATGGTGCAGCTGCTGCAGATAGCCATGGCCTGTGTGTCGACTGTGCCTGTTCAACGGCCTGATATTCAGGTAGTATTGCGGATGATGGAGGATATTAATCGGACGGAGACGGATGATGGTTTACGTCAGTCGTCTGATGACCCGTCAAAGGGATCAGATGGCCAGACTCCTCCCACGGAGTCACGAACTCCTCCGGCTGTTGCCACACCTTAGTGGATGATTTGTTCTTATTATCCCGTGGTTGTTGCTCCCGGCACCTAATTTAGGAGGAGGGTTGAAGACTTGAAGAAAAATAGAGGAACTGGGTAGATAACCCACCGTAAGTTGAACGACCCGCCATGTTTTCTTTCTTTCTTTTTTTTTTTATTTTTTTTTATTTAATTGTTTTGTGATTTTTATAGAATTGGAATGAATTATTTTTATGGTTGGAAGTCGACCAATTTGATGGATTTTATGTTTGTTTTATATAAAAGAATTTTCTTTCATGGGATGTCAGCTGTAATCCAAGTTCAATCTTTGTTATTTGTGAAATGTGAGTTTTTAATCGAAATTTAGAATTGTTAGTGATTGGTGGGGAAAAAGTATATAAAATTGAGAAGAAGTTTGTCCTGTGGATTCATTAATTATCTTTAGCTTACGGGAAGAAAAAGTATGATTTTTCTGAAGGTGTCTCGCTTTTGTTTTTGTTGTTTTGCGTGGTCAAATTGTTAATGCGGATGCAGAACAAACACCCAGACCCGGGCCCAGGACCATGGGGGTTAATTAATGGGTCGCCGTGAGATATAGAAGCAACTGAAGCTGTTTTGGCTGTTGTACTGTACTTTTGTACCCTTATTTTATGGAAGAGGGAGAGAAATTGAAATTGAATTTGGTTGTAGGGAGCATGGTTTTCGAAACCGGACTGGATCGGAAAAACCGGGAACCGGTCACTTGGTCCGTTTTTCCCCAAAACCATATTTTCCCTCAAAACCAAAACCGTTGATTTTGGTCAGTAAACCGTTGAACCGGCCGATTAACCATTCGAACGGTTTTGACCGTTCTTTAATTTTTTATTTTTTTTGTCAAAATGGGCTGGTTGTTCGGGTCAAACGGTCAAACCGTTCGAATCGGTAACCGGACCCTGACCGATTCGTTTTTAAAAACCATGGTAGGGAGTGGGATAGGTAGGTTGGCATAGCGGGCGAGATCGGATCTGCTCCTCACACTTAGTGCCTCACAAATGTCTCACACGCACATCCTATCATGCATTGGGAACATCTCGTATTTATTAGTTATAATTCACGAGAGATGTTCCCAATGCGAGACCGGATTTGCTCCTCACACCTGGTGCCTCAATGCACATCCTACCATGCATTGGGAACATCTCCCCTACTTATTAATTATTATTCACGGGAGATGTTCCCAATGCACGGTGGACATGCATGTGAGGCGCCCTTTTGTGAGGAACATATCCCGTCTCTCTTGATGCACGGTGGATGAGCTTGTGAGGCGCCCATTTGTGAGGAGCAGATCCCATCATATGGCGGGCGTGGGTATTTAGACAATGAATGAAAATGTTGGTGCTCAACTGAGATCGGATCTGCTTCACACAGGGCACTTCACAAGCATATTTCATCATTGGGAACTGATGGAGCGCAATCTGGCCGGTCTTAGCTGTCAACGAACTCGCCTTTGAGCTGGAGCGTCGGGGAGCCTGAAACGGGAAAGAAGAGAGCTCTGGGGGGAAACCGGTGTGATAACTCCGAAGCTTAAGTCAGTAATCTCTCAAAGGTAGAGTGTAGACCAGATAGCGCAAAGTTCACATACCTTATCTGTTGGGGGTAGAGGGTTCTTATAATCACTTCGTGCACTCGCTCCGAGGCCCTTGTCAGGTCGGGTATGATTACTCCTGCGTCCGTCAACTCGGATGTCGTCCTTTTTGCTGGGACAGAACCGCCACTGCCTAACCGTCTCTCTAACTGGAGATGGCGGTGTTAGGTGGCGGTGGCAGGTGGCTGTTTTAGAGTGCGGCCGTCAAGCGTCAGATCCCAAGTCAGTCGGGTACGGCACCCTCGGGTATGGACTTCCTCAGTGTCAGGCATAGTACGACTTGTTTGGTTTTGGTGCCCAGATGGTGATGCGGAGTGGTGAACGAGGCGAAGCGTTGAGTTTGGAGGTATGTATAGGGCGGGCCAGTTCGACGAGGTGTATCCCAAATTGCTACGAGGTTGGCCAGTTCGGCAAGGCATATCCCGAACTGATAAGGTAGTCCAGTTCGACGTGTATCCCGAACTGTTACAAGATTGGCCAGTTCGGCGAGGTGTATCCCGAACTGTTACAAGATTGGCCAGTTCGGCGAGGTGTATCCCGAACTGTTACAAGGTAGGGCAGCTTGGATTACTTTCTGGTTTGGGGCCGAGGGTGAGTTCGGGCCCCCAATAGGGAGTTCGGTCCGTTGGCGTCCCCTTGGTGTTCACGATTTAGGCTTGCTTTTGTGTTGAGCTGTTGTCTTTGCCACGTGTCGCATAATTGTGAGGTTGGGCCAAATCTTCCTTCATCAATTGCCCCCCACTCCTCATGCCAAGGGTCTTGCCCTGGTGCAGGGAGTTTTGCGAGGTGGTAGGTGGATTTGTCCCGTACTTTGAATCTTGACTGCGCGAGTTGCTTTTGCGAGGGTTCTTCGGTTTTCGAGAAGGCGGGAAACTGACGGTGCGTTTTGAATTTTAAAAATTCGCGCCATTGGGACGTGACAGCGGGTCAAGAAAAGGCGCACCACTGCTGGACGTGCGCTGGCATTTGCTAGGGAGACGTGCGACGTAGTCAGTTTCAGAAAGACGTGCGTTAGCGCGACGTCGGTTTCAAAAAGACATGCGCTGACGTTTCACTTTTTTCGGAAAGACGTGCGCCAATCACGTCTCGATCTCAGGGGACGTGCGGTCAGCGCAAATGTGGGCCGTCGGATCGTCTTTGATCTGCACGGTCGGTTCTTGGTTACTGTAGCTATAAATAGTGGGGGACCCCAGTCGATTTGTCACTTCTGCGGTTTGCCTATTGAGCTCGCGTCCAAGTTTTTTCAGCTCGCGTCTAGGCTGGTTACATAGCCTCCAAGGTTTTTGGCTTGTTCCCGTCTCCGGAGCCTTCAAAACTTTCTTCCGGTGAGTACATTCCTGAATCCACCTCCTTTCCTCAATGTCTAGCTTTGATAGCTCAGACGACTCTTCAAGTAGGACTGACGTAGGTTCTACAAACCGAGCCGTATCCCCCGACTGCCTCAGTGATCCTGAGGTGGAACCCGAGGACTATGAACCAGTAGGCCGAGCCGCTTCGGGCACTTTGGCATCTACCTCTCGCCGAGGTCGAATGCTAGACAGGTTTGGTCCCTCGACCATGACGCTTGAGGGGCTTCAATCTATACTTGTGTCTTACAATCTGCCTGGGGGGTATACATATTTTATTCCTTCGTGTAGCTTTCCTTGGGAACACGGTCCTAATGAGATCGTGATTTTTCGAGAGCAGCTCGCTGCGGGGTTGCGACTTCCTTTCCACCCCCTTCTCGTCGAAGTCATAATCCACTTCGGTGTCACCATTGGCCAACTTCATCCGAACTCTATTCGGAACCTGGTGGGGACAGTCTCCCTTTTTTGCGAGCAGAATTTCCCTTTAGACTTAGAGATATTTTCCTCCATCTTGATGCTCAAGAGACAGACGGGTTCTCTTCCTGGGGGAAGACGGGCGTATTACCTTTCTCCTCGCTCGGGCTTTAAGCTTCTACATGATCTTCCTAATAAAGTCCCGGCGTGGAAGCGGGACTACTTCGGTGTGCGAAGTGCACAAGGATGGCCCTTTCAGACCGGGTGGGGTGAGGCCGCTCCTGATTCAGGTGTTACTCTCGACAAAGAGACGATGAAGGGCCTCCGGCAATGGGCACGGCTAGGTTAGAAATGCCATTACTACTTAACGGAGGCCAAGCTTATTGCGGCCGGCCTAAGTTCGGGTAGGTTTCTAGTTCTGCGGTTTCTTGTTGCTTTGTTCCTTTATTTTTTCTGATGTCAAACTCGTTTCTGCAGGTGTGATGGACGCGGAGAGAACTCGTGGGGGGCGTCTGTTCCAAGGTATGAAGAGGAGGAAGCGGGTTGCCAAGCGAACTCGTACTGAGCTGCCCCCGGAAGAGGAGCCTCAAGTTCCAGACAACACGCCGGAGGATCTGCCCAGGGAGCCCGAGGTGACTCCACCGATGCATGAAGCTGCCGGGGCGCCTTACGCTGAGACCACTTATACGGGCGCTCCTGCATACTCAAGTGCTCCTGCTCACTCTAGGTCCGCTCATACGCAGGCTGGGCCCTCGGGTTCGGGAGCTCAAGGGGAGTTCAGGAGCGTGTTGACGTCGAACTACGCTCATTAGAAGAGTAGGGAGGCTACTTTACCTGAGGAGATCGCGGCGTGGACCGATCTTCCTTTGAACCAAGTCGCCTGCCGCGCCGTAACTCATGCTATAGTGGTAAGTCGGATTTCGTGTGCCTTTTTCATTTTCTGTCGCTTTTGCTGTCATTGCTCACTTGTTTCTTTTGGTAGGTGAATTCTTCAATTCATGCCTTAGCAACCCAAGTGGAGAGGAGCTCGCGATAGGCGCGAGCTGCTGAGGTTGCCGCTCATGTTGTTGAAGAGGCTTTCCGTGCTGCAGAGGCGAATACCCGAGTTGCTGAGGCGGCCGCTTATGCTGCCGAAGAGGCTGCTCGCGTTGCAATGGCCAGGCAGGCGAGGTCTCAGCGTGATGCCGAGGCCATGGGGGTCGTTGTCAAGCACATGGCAGACTTGAAGTTGGATTTGCAGCATCAAGTCGAATATCTTCAAGAGGACATCAGGGAGAAAACACAGATTTTTCCCAAGGCATTGAAGACGCCAAGAAGAAGGCCGTTGAAAACTACATTGCCTCTCCGCGTTTTGACGATCTGATGGTGGATTCTTACAGGAGGGGGTTCAAATTGAGCCGGTGGTTGATCCGGAACACGTACCCCGACCTTGATGTTAGTGCCATATCCACTTCGCGTATAACTCAGGAGATGGCCAATGCTGTCGATGGCGAGCCGGACTCTGAAGGAGAGGCAGGGCCTTCGGGTGTTGTTGAAGTGCCTTCTGATGGCGAAGAAGTAGCTTCGGGCATGTAGCAATTTTTTTTTTAATTTTTTTAAGTGCCTTATGATGGCCAATGTATTGTTTCTTGCAACGGAATAGATAATCTTTTTGCCCGTGTTCCTTTTTCCCGAACTGTTTCTTTGTCGAGCTGATAATATGCCACTTGTTCGAGTTATTATACTTCCGCAACCTGTTTTGCCGCGAACTGATTTTTTGTCGAGCTGATAATATGCCCTTTTCTTTGCTTGTTTATGCCGATGTTCCTCTTGGCTCTGTATCGTGGCCCATAGGACCTGATTTCATCCACTTCGTTTGGCGGTTTATAGGTAGTATCGCCTTAAGTTCACGATGTTCCACGCTCGAGGTACTTGTTTGCCTTCCAAGGTTTCGAGCTCGTATGCACCCCCGAGCGCTCTCTTTACTTTATAGGGCCCTTCCCAGTTTGGTCCAAGTTTGCCCACACCGGGTTCGGGCACCATAATCTTACGAAGGACCAGGTCGCCGACTCGGAAGCATCGTTGCTTTACTCTGGCATTGTAGTAGCGAGCTACCTGCTGCTGGTAGGCCGCTGTTCGGATATGCGCGAGGTCCCTCACCTCGTCTAGTAGGTCAAGGTTGGTACGTAACTCATCTCCGTTTGTCCGATTGTCGTACGTTTCTAGTCACAATGTTGGTACTTCGATTTCCGCCGAGATCACTGCTACAGTGCCGTAGGTGAGGTTGAAGGGGGTTTCTCCCGTGGCGGTTTTTTCTGTAGTTCGGTGGGCCCACAAGACACTTGGTAGCTCTTCGGCCCAGAGTCCCTTAGCTCGATCCAGACGTGCTTTCGGTCCGCGCAGGATGGCTCTGTTCATTACTTCCGTCTGACCATTTGCCTGCGTGTGCGCGACTGATGTGAAGTTTTGCCGAATCCCCATGTTCTGGCACCACTCTTGGAACTTGATATCCTCGAACTGTTTGCCATTGCCGGAAATTAGTACCCGAGGTAACCCGAAACGACATACTATGTTCTTCCAAAAGAAGTTCTGTATGTTCCGGGCCGTAACAATTGCTAGAGGTTCGACTTCTATCCACTTCGTGAAGTAATCTACTGCAACAACTAAGAATTTTCTTCTGCCTGTTGCTAGCGGGAATGGTCCCAGGAGGTCGATACCCCATTGTGCAAAGGGCCACGGGCTGGCGAGGTATTTTAGGTCGGAAGCAGGCTGATGGTGGATATTGGCGTGTTTCTAACACTTGTCGCATTTTTTGACGAGCTCGACGGCTTCTGCTTTCATTGTTGGCCAGTAGTATCATTGTCGAAGTGCTTTTTGGGCGAGTGCTCTGCCCCCCAAGTGTCCGCCGCATAGGCCTTCGTGAGTGTCGCGGAGTACGAACTCGGCTTCGGTAGGTCGCAGGCAACGCAAGTAGGGGAGCGTGTAGGACCGTCGGTATAACCGTTCGTCTATTATGACGTATTTGGCTGCCTGGCGCTGCACCCTCTTGGCCACATTGCATTCTGCAGGGAGAGTTCTGTCTATCAGGAAGCTCGCGAGTGGGTCGATCCAGCTCGACTTTGCTTCGATGACAGGAGTAACCTCCTCTGCCCCCCCCCCCCCCCGAGAATAGTAGGCCGAGGTAAATCCTCTATGTACACGGTTCTCACGTTGTTGTGACTTGTGCTGGCTAACCGGGATAGAGCGTCGACCTCAGTGTTCTCTGACCTCGGGATTTGCCTGATGAAGTGTGACTGGAAGTTGAGCAGGGCCTCTTTTACTTTCGCCAAATATGTGATCATGGAGAGCTCGCGTGCTTCATACTCGCCCGTAACTTGGTTGACTACGAGCTGGGAATCGCTGCAGATGACCAAGTGCTTTGCCTTTACCTTTCGCGCTAAGTTCAGCCCGACTATCAGTGCTTCGTACTCTGCCTCGTTGTTGGATGCCGCGAACTCAAAGCGTAGTGCGTATTCTAATTTCGTGCCGCCCAGGCCGCATAAGACTATTCCAGCCCGCTGCCTTGCTGGTTCGAGGAACCATCCACGTGAAGGATCCAGGGCTCCTCATCCCAGTTCGCGTTTCGCCTGACCAGGAGAGATGCCACACTGGCTACTACTTCACGGGGTTCAGACTCTATTGGCTCGGGAGCTCTGGGTTCGCCCGAACTGGGGACCTCGGGCTCGACCTGTAGGGCTTCGTTGCTGAAAGTGCATTCAGCGATAAAATCTGCCAGAGCTTGGGCCTTAATTGCGGTCTGGGGTTTGTACTGGAGATCGTACTCACTGAGTTCGATGGCCCATTTCGTCAGCCTACCGGAGACCTCGGGCTTCAGCAAAACTTGTCCTAGGGGTTTGTCGGTTAAGACAACGACGGTGTGAGCTTGGAAATACGGGTGGAGTTTCCGAGCTAACATCACCAGTGCGTAGGCAATTTTTTCTATCTACGGGTACCTTATTTCTACTCCCTACAGAATTTTACTAACATAATAGACGGGCCGCTGGACTCGATCTACTTGCTTTACTAATACCGAATTGATCACTTCGTCGCTCGCCGAGAGGTACAGTTCTAGGACTTTGCCCTCCTCGGGTTTGGCTAAGGTTGGTATGGTGGCGAGGTAAGTCTTTAGCTCATCGAACGCGAGCTGGCAATCTCGGGTCCATTCGAACCCTTTGCCTTTGATTGCCTTGAAGAAAGGCAGGCAGCGGTCTGCCGACTTGGACATGAAGCGGCTTAGAGCGGCTATGCAGCCATTTAGCCTTTTGACTTCTTTTACTTTCCGAGGTGGTCTCATATCAAGGATGGCCTTTATTTTGTCTGGGTTGGCCTCAATGCCGTGCCGGTTGACAATGTACCCTAGGAACTTACCCGAGGTGACACCGAATACACACTTGTTTGGGTTTAGTCTCATGTTATACTGACGCAGAATTTGGAAGACAGAATCCAAGTCTCTTATTAATTCTCGCGAAAACTGTGTTTTGACGACCATGTCGTCTACATAACATTCGATTTTCGTGCCAATTAAAGGCTGAAAAAGTTTACTTACAAGTCTTTGAAAGGTCGCGCTAGCATTCTTTAGTCCGAAGGGCATGACCTTGTAACAGTACAGGCCGAACTCGGTAATGAAGCTGGTTTTTTCTTAGTCGGACTAGTCCATCTTAATCTGGTTGTAGCCTGAGTAGGCATCCAGGAAGCTTAGCAGCTCGTGTCCCGAGGTCACGTCCACGAGGCGGTCAATTCGGGGTAGGGGAAGCAGTCTTTTGGGCAAGCTCGGTTTAGATCGGTATAGTCGACGCACATGCACCACTTGCCATTGGCTTTTTTCACTAGCACTGGGTTGGCTACCCAACTTGGGTAATGAACTTCCCTTATGAAGTCCGCTGCGAGGAGCTTTTCGACTTCATCGTCGACCGCCCTCCAGCGCTCTGGGGCTAAGTTGCGTTTCTTCTGTCTAATGGGTCTGACTATAGGGTCAGTGTTAAGCTTGTGAGTTATGAGGCCAGGGTCAATACCGGGCATATCTGCCGCGGACCATGCAAAAATATCTAAATTTTGGAGTAAGAAACTCACCAGTTCAGTTCGCAAAGGCTCCTTGACGGAGGCGCCAATCTGTAGAGTTCGCGTCGTATCTGTAGCCGAGGTCAAGACTGCGACTGCTTCCTCAGTGGGCGAAGCTCGTTCCTCGCCCTGCTCCGCAGGTCGCTCTAGTTCGAGGTCGTCGGTTGCCTTGTTTTTTCCCTTTAGGGCGGCAACATAGCATTTGCGGGACTCGAGTTGGTCGCCCCGCGCTACCCCCACACCGAAGTCCGTGGGGAACTTCATTGCCAGATAATAGGTGGAGACCACTGCACGCAGAATATGCGTAATTGGTCGCCCTATTATGGTGTTGTATGGGGAGGGGTTGCGACCACCAGGAAATCGTGGTTGAGTCTTACCGCGCACGACCATGTGTCGACTTCCACAGGTACTGTTATTTTTCCCAAGGGCCTGACTTCCTCTCCGTTGAAGCCTACCAAAGGAGTGTGAGCGGGTTTCAAATCGCTTTTCTACAACTGCAATTGGTCGAACGCCGATTTGAATAGTATGTTCGCCGAACTGCCTGAGTCGACCAGCACGCGTCGGACTTTGAAGTCGCTGATCCTTAGCTTTATGACGAGCGTGTCATCGTGGGGGTAGTGATCACCTCGCGCGTTGTCTTCTGTAAAAAAGATCGGTTCTTCCTTTTTCGGCCTCTTGGGAGGGTTCTGCTCCTCACGGGCCGCTTCGCGAACTGACGTCTTTGCTGCTGCCGAAGTGCATCCTGCCACCATCGAACCACCCACTATCACGTGGATGGTTCCTCGGACTGGCCTTTCTTCTAGGGGAGGTCGTTGCAAGACTTCGACCGGTCTGTTGCTTGGCTCGGGGACATCCTTCCCGTGTTCCCCTTGTCGACCTGCTTTATTACTATTGTCGTAGTGTACAAAATTTCTTAAGTACCCGCGACGGATGAGTCCTTCTATCTCGTCGCAGAGATTATTACATTGCTCGGTGCTATGACCGTGATCTTTATGAAAACTACAATATAAATTTTTGTTCCTCTCGTTGGGGTTGCTCTTCAGGCGAGGTGGCCACTTTACGTAAGGCGCGTCCTTGATCGTCATAAGAATCTTGGTCCGCCTTGCGTTCAATGGCGTGTAATTCGTCCGAACTGCTAAGGGAGCTCGGGACGGCTGGCTCGGCTTCGCCTCTCGGTTATGGCCTCTTCTGTCGCCGGGGTTGGAGGGCTGCTCGCCCTCTCTTTTTCTTTTTTCCACCCCACCTTCGATTCTCTGGTTGATCTCTTCCTCTGTTCTCATAAACTTGTCCGCGAGCTTGAGGATGTCGGCCATGGTTGCTGACTGGCTGGCCACCATGTGCCATTTGAACTCTTTGTGCATCACCCCTCTTTTGGCCGCGGCAAGCTGTACCACGGGGTCTAACCGAGGGATCTGCAAACATGCTTCATTGAACCGTTTGATGTAGCTTCGGACGGGTTCTCCCTCTCTTTGGATTACCCCGAAGATACTTTCCTCGATTTTGGGACACCTTTTACTGGTGACAAAGTGCGCAGTGAAGATCTGCACGAACTGGGGCCAGCTTTTTATTGACCCGGAAGCTAGGTTCCGGTACCAGGTGCGGACCACCCCTCTGAAGGTGGTGGTGAAGGCCACGCACATGCACGACTCGCTTGCCCTAGCGAGGTGCATTTGCGACTGAAATGCGTCGACGTGGTCGTTGGGGTCGAAGGACCCATCATACTTGTCTAGAGAAGGGAGTTTGAAATCTCTAGGCAAGGGGACTGCCAAAAGTTCTGCTAAAAGGGGGGAAGGAACTGAGAGAATGGGGACGGTTTTTACCTCGCTCGAGATCGTTTCTTCCTTGCCTCTGAGCTCGGGTAGCATGCGAGTAGCAGTTCGGCGACTTCTTTGAGTGGGCCTGGTGCTGACGCTGCTTGCCTCCGTGTTGCCGAGCTCGATGGGCCCGGGTTGCTGGCCTGCTGCTAAGGCGCTGAAGCGGTTCTCCGTGAGTGGGAACTCGGGCTTGGAGCACCGAGGTGACTTTGTTGGCGAGGTTCTTGACCCACCCGCGGGCTGCGAGGCAGGGGTGATCTTTCTTTGCTTTCGGCCCGGGGATGAGGCCTGACTGTTAGGGGGGTTTGCGGTCGGGAAGCCTCTCCTTGGTGATGTCGTCCACCTTGGGGGGAGGCCTTGACCGGCTTTGAAACAGGGTGCCGGGGGGGAGCGGTTGGTTCAAAGGTAGTTGAGGGAATTGTTGTTGATAATGGTGTTGGGAGAGGTGGTGCAACACCTGGTGTTGCTGGAGTTGGTGCTGCTGGAATTGTTGCATTTGGGTCTGCATTGCTCGCATGCATTGCATCAGATCATCTATCTGGTTTTGGCGGGCTGCTAGTGGGACAACAGTTGGTTCCGTGAAGTTCATTTCGATGGGTAGTGGGAGAGGTGCCACCGTGTGTGGCACATTCAAGCTTGGGATCCCATCCACTGAAAGGGGGATGGTGAACTGCCCAATGCACACCGCCGGAGCATGAAGTTGCTCTCCGGTAGTGGCTGTTTCGGTTCCACGTCCGGCACTGCTAGAGGAGGCCATTTCAGTGTTGGAGCTTTTGAAAGGGGGTAGGTAGAAGAGATTTAGAGGGAGGCTTTTAGAAGCAATTTCCCACAGACGGCGTCAATTGATGTAGCGCAATCCGGCCGGTCTTAGCTATCAACGAACTTGCCTTTGAGCTGGAGCGTCGGGGAGCCTGAAACGGGAAAGAAGAGAGCTCTGGGGGGAACCCGGTGTGATAACTCCGAAGCTCAAGTCAGTAATCTCTCAAAGGCAGAGTGTAGACCAGATAGCGCAAAGTTCACATACCTTGTTTGTTGGGGGCAGGGGGTTCTTATAATCACTTCGCGCACTCGCTCCGACGCCCTTGTCAGGTCGGGTATGATTACTCTTGCGTCCGTCAACTCGGTCGTCGTCCTTTCTGCTGGGACAGAACCGCCACTGCCTAACCGTCTCTCTAACTGGAGATGGCGGTGTTAGGTGACGGTGGTAGGTGGCTGTTTTAGAGTGCGGCCGTCAAGCGTCAGATCCCAAGTCAGTCGGGTGCGGCGCCCTCGGGTACGGACTTCCTCAGTGTCAGGCATGGTACGACTTGTTTGGTTTTGGTGCTCAGACAGTGATGCGGAGTGGTGAACGAGGCAAAGCCTTGAGTTCGGAGGTATGTATAGGGCGGGCCAGTTCGGCGAGGTGTATCCCGAACTGCTACGAGGTTGGCCAGTTTGGCGAGGTATATCCCGAACTGATAAGGTAGGCCAGTTTGGCGTGTATCCCGAACTGTTACAAGGTTGGCCAGTTCGGCGAGGTGTATTCCGAACTGTTACAAGATTGGCCAGTTCGGCGAGGTGTATCCCGAACTGTTACAAGATTGGCTAGTTCGGCGGTGTATCCCGAACTGTTACAAGGTAGGCCAGCTCGGATTACTTTCTGGTTTGGGGCCGAGGGTGAGTTCGGGCCCCTAGTAGGGAGTTCGGTTCGTTGGTGTCCCCTTGGTGTTCGCGCTTTAGTCTTGCTTTTGTGCCGAGCTGTTGTCTTTGCCACGTGTCGCATAACTGTGAGGTCGGGCCAAATCTTCCTTCATTAGGAACATTTTCAGTACTTATACGCTATTATTCACGGGAGATATTCTAAATGCATGGTCAGATATGCCTGTGAGATCGGTGTGAGGCACCCTGTGTGAGGAGCAGATCCCAATTCTGCCCAACCAATGGAGGGCTGACTTGTTGGTGTGTTAACTGCTAACATTAACGTGGAATCAAATCCCACAACCATCACTTTCGGAATAAAGGGTAAGGGTGAAGTTATAATACAAAAAAAAAATGTTGGTGATCATTCACTTCACAACGGTAATTTGTTTGGGCTTGTAAGGCGTGGCACCGCACCATTGTCTTTTGGTACCTCCCAAGCAATGTAATGTGATTAAGTTTTTGTCGTCTCCACTCTCCACCTCCATTAGAGGAGATCGGCTTCAGTTAGTGCAAGGCCGTGCTCACACCATTTTAATAGTATCTCCCAATCTTATATCAGGAATAATTTCCCTATGAAATAAAGCATAGAAGTATTTTCAATGCAAGGCTAAGGCTGTTTGAATAAGTTTTTCACAAACTGAATATCTCCCACTACCCCAATAATATATCCCAACCGTGTATTGGGAATAGGGGTGGCAATGAGTTGAGCTTTTTACGAGTTGCTCAAATTTGGTTCAACTTGGTTTCAATCGAGCTCGATCCAATTCATCGACTTAATTATTAAATGAGCCGAGCTCGAATCTACTAGAGCTCGGCTTGAATATATATATATATATTTGATATTTAATATATATAATAAAATTATAAAAAATATTATATATATATATAATAAAAATATTATAATTCTTAATTTTTTAAATATAAAATAAAAATATTTATATATATATATATTTTTTTTCAAAATTAAGCTCGAGTTGAGCCGAGCTCGAATTCAAGGTTCTGACTCAAACTGAGCTTGAGCCTTGTAAAACAGTCTCGAGCTGAGCTCAAACCTAATACTATTCAGCTAGGCTCGGCTGGAATCCACCCCTAATTGGGAACACCTCCCTGCCAACTTGGAATTGAGAGAGCTTGGGTCTTGGAGTCTGTTTGGTTGGTTTCTTTTTTTATTGAAGGAACCGGAGAATCCTCCACTGACGATGGAGTTAGGAGACGTGGGAGACAGCTTAGCTTTTACCAGCTCTCCAGTCGTCTCTCTCTCTGGACCGCCAATCGCCATCTACCAAACCAAAAACAGTAAACAGACCAGACTTTGGAGTTGACTGACAGATTTGCCAGCCACGCATCCACCTAGGACGGGGCCCACCCACCTCTGAGCACGAGAGGGACGATTCCTTCCTGAATTCCTTGAGGAGCGTGGCTGAGGCTGACTGACCATCTACTCTCCTGCCTCGTGGTGAACTGAAATCTCCCCCCACCCAAACTTGCTATCAACTATTGTATATCTTCATGGCTCCGATTTACCTAAGCATAACTCAATTACCGAAACAATGAAACAACAGAACTATTTTTGAAATGACGGAATTGCCCTCGAACTCGGACGTTGACAGGTTAAAACCTTTTTAATAAAGGTTGGAGCTAGCAAAACAGGCAGGTGAGGTGGGTCACTTTCACTCTGAGTGGAAGGGTTAGGGTTTGTGTTAATTGGTAAAAGAAACAAACCCTTTTTGTTAGTCTGGCTTAAGTTTTGTGTTAATCTTAATTAATTAGATATAAATAGCATTAGAGCAATAAGCAATGTGATGCCATAAAATTGAGAGAGAGAGAGAGAAATGTGATTACAAAGCATGTGATGTAATTATGTAATGCTTGTCCATTGCATTTGACCTGGTGTGGTGTGTCCATTTTAGAAGAAGAGATGTAACTGGTTTTGTTGTTCTACTAATTTAGTAGTTCGCTAATTAATTGATCTTCTGTTTCTCTTTATACTAACATCACTTGTAGATGTGGACTAATTAGCCATTTATTTATTAGGGTTCTTCATGGTAATGGACTAATGGTAGCAACAAAGTATTACCGTTCCAGTTGGCAACAACTCTCTTGTCTACCTCCATAAGAGCCATGGCTTTCACTCACAGTGCTGTTTTTTCAATGGCCACTTCTTCCAATTGGGCGAAAATAACTCAAGCTTATATAGATATTTAATCTTATTATTTGGTGTCAGTTAGGTGCCATTAGTCACAATGTTATTTTCATTCTAACAAGTTTCAAAATGAAAAATTGTTTTCAAATAATTTGAAAAATGTTCAATCAAACAAGAGAGGGAACAAAACACTTACATGACATTGATGTGGAGGAAACGCCTTCAACAAATGACCCCGATGTCAAATACTACCAAACGGGTTTTCATTGATCTCACTGATTTTACCTTCACTTATACACAATATTCTCAACATGTGATTCAACCACTTGGTTGGACTGAATGACCCATCAGATGGATAGGTTTCAGGTTTCATTGGGGAGACCAGATTCAATTCTCACAAAATTTGTCTTCACACCACTTACTGCTGTGCATTTGAAGCATCTCCATACTCACATTTTCTCATTCACCCAACGCAGGGCTGCAAGTGTTGTTGACAACGGTGTGAGGACAAATTTTGTGAGGATTGAATTTGGAATCTTGATTGGGCCCATGACCTGGCTAACTGAGCCACTTAATTGTTTGACTTGGTCAGTGGGTCATATGTACAATATTTGCTACTATACTGTTACAGCACCATGCCAAAACCAAAAAAATAAAAAATAAAAATAATCAAAGCCATTGATGTGTTGATGCAGCCCCCACCTTGAATTAGATGAATTTTGGTTATTTTCATCATTTTAATAAGAATTTTAATGATTTTTATCATAAATGATTAGTTTTGATTTATCAAATTATTTTATTTAATATGATAAATATATACTATTAAAAGCATACTTAATTTTTTGCAGTCTTTTACATTTTTTGCATTTATTTATTTTTATATTTTATTATTTGATTTATGACATCATTGATCGACCTATTTGAACCACTAACCTACCATCCAGAAAACAATAATTTTGTTTCTATTTTTTTTTTAACATTGCCTATGATAATCACACCCCTCCTTAAGGCTATATTTGGTTTGAAGGAAAAGATAGAGAAACCTATATAAGGTTTGCAAAGGTTTCTATAACTTTCTCTACTTTTTTCCTTTAAACCAAATACAACCTAAAATCCTTGTCTTCTTACGTTATGTTTGGTTTGAAGGAAAAAGTAGAGAAAGGAAGAAAAAGGTAGGATAGGGAAACCTATCACCACCTATTGGCCCAAGAGAGTAGGGCTGTAATCCAGTCGGATTCAGATCAAACTCAGCCACTTTCGAGTGTGATCCAATGATTGAAAACACAAATCTGAAGCAGATTGATTTATGGGTTTCATACAGGATTTGGATTCTATTGAATTTTAGTTTTGATCTGAGTTTGTTTTACTATCTTTAAAAAAAAAAACATTAAACTATTATGAATTAATTAATTATTCTTTGACTTATAAAATGTAAAACAATTGATTTATCAATCAATAAACTTTTTATAATGGTGTTGGACTTGATTCTTGATTGGATCAAGTAGTATTGGGCCCGCATCCAATCCGATTATTATATGGATGTATTTTTTTTTTAAATCCAAATTCAATCCGGATCATCCAAATTGGGTCTTGGACTTTGGAACTCCATTGACAGCACTATGAAGGCCCTATTTGAAAAAGAAGCAGGCATCCATAACATGGATACATGTAATTCAAGCATTGGTGAAAGTGCTTTTTGCTTCATAAAGCATTGGTGAAAGTAGATATCTATTCATATTTCCCAGAGTATGGAATAAATTCTTTTATCTTCTTTTAACAAGCATGTACACAATATTGCCTTTTTCCCTGGTGATGGATACTGTTCAATTAAAAAAAAAAGAAAGAAAAAACGGCTTAAAGGCTCTTTTTGGATAATCTTTTACTTTTGAGTTTTGGGTTAAAACCCAGCTTATGGAATAAACTATTTATCTTTTTCTAGCAACAAGCATGGTCAAAATGTTGCTTTTCCCCTAGTAATGTTGTTTAATTAAAGAAAAAAAAAAAAAAAAAACCAGCTTAAGGATATGTTTGGATGAACTTTTGTTTTGAGCTTTGGGTCGTGGGAAACAAAAATGAGCCAAAAAAGTGTTCCCAGTGTTTGGTGAGGATTGCTTTAAGAACATAACAATCTAAAGTCACAATGCTTTTTAAATTTAAATTTGAGCTATCCAAACGCAACCTTACATTTATTTTTTATTTTGTTTTTATATGAGAAACATGACGAGACAGGCAAATTGAAAGTGGGGATGGGAGTTGGGTAAATTTGAGCTTCACAGATTGCAAGTCACATGCTTCTTGAAAGCACGCAACAACAAATTTAGCAAACACAATTCACAATTGCTTTGGAGAAACTCTTAATTGTTTTTTTTTTTTTTTTTGTTTTGTGCTTTGCAAGCTCCTGATTGCCCGCTTGGGACGATGAATTTTTGTTCCTGTTTGGGAGGGTTTTACTATAGTGACTCTTGGCTTTATGAGGTGGGCCCTATCGTATACAACCAATTAATGTTTCCACAAAGCTCAAATTTACTCTCCTTTACCTAAAAAAGTAGCTTTAGCTTCTTTTAGTGTAGGATTTTAGGACATGGCTTATGACTTTCTGAGTTGGGCTACACATGAAAATCTCTGTACCTTTGTAAGGTGAAAATCTAGTATATGTTTGGCATTGATGCTGCAGATATAACATCGTCTTCTTAGGTAAAACGTTTCCTGGAGCAATATCAGTTTTTTCTGTTTGGTACCAATGCTTTAGGAAACGCTTCTGGTACCCATTATTCAGTGTCACTGCCACCTCACATCTCTGTTGGCAGCAACGAGCTGCAGCTCTAGGAAATGTCAAATTCGACATTGCTCCAAACCATGCCTTCCCGATTTCTAAGGCGTGACTTTAAACACCGTTTTTATGAAAAAATAATTTCAAACAAACGCTTGTTTCCTGAAACACCATTTTTCTGGAGCAATGGCAACGATGCCAAACAGACGCGTAAAATGCCAACATCGGCGTTCCAAATATTAAAATTGTGATTGTAACACAGAGCTAACACAGTTGCTCAAACAAAGCAGCTCAGTAATACAACTCACCCCAACTGTAGAAACGGTCCCTAATGGGGCCTTAGCGGATTTTTCAAAGCAGCTCAACCAAAGTTCAGCCCTCACTAACGCAGGCCATCTGATCTTTTGTAGTTAAGATCAGCCAATTCCTTGATCAATTCATCCAGTATTAGCTATAGGAAGATGTTCTTTTTAATAATGATCAAACATGATTAGACAGTTCATAGGAAGGGATGATTATTGGCTAACTTAATCGTGGCCATTAATTCCCCAAATTCAAGTTCTGCCATGGCTGTTAAATGAATCCCAAATCTGATATTTATGAATTAACCTCTGTCCTCAGAGACCACCTTCATTGAATCATGACTCATAGCCCAATTAATTCCCTCCCCCCCAAGGTCCAATTATAGGGGTTAGGTGGGTTGAATTGAATTGGGAAAGGGATCATCATCCTTCCATTGACAACACCAACCCTTTTGACAAATATAAGAAGCTGAAAACTCAATAAATAATTTAGGAAGAGATGGAGGATGGGCAAAGCAGTAACTGTGTTTGTCCTCACTTGACTTCTTTCACATTTATTTGTACCGAGGCCACAATCCTATATTCTCTTCTCCATGGACCATGGTTAGTCTCATTCAACCTACACACACCCATTCTGTCTACAAGTACATCCGTCCACATGATAGAAGGAACAATCTCAATGCCGAATTTTAGCTTGTTATGTTTTAGTCAAATACTGGTTTGTTCTGTAGCTCATACTCATTTCCCAGTTGGATCACAAGAGTGAATAGTTAATTAGTTAACCCCAAATACTCGTTTGTTCTGTCTAGCTAGTACTCGTCGTTTATCTAAACGTGGGTCCTATAAGCTTAAACCCATCTACTGTAATCCCCCATGTTCTTCCTAGGGAGTAGGGACTCCGGACGATCCACAGCTTTATTTTTCCTTCAATGAAAGGATCTTTTTCTGGGTTCCTTACTTTAGGTTGAAAAATAATGAAAAAGGAAAGAAAGGTGTTTAGAATTTAGAAATTTACGTATGGATGAACTCAAACACTTGATCAGATGACCTATTAATTCATTGATGGTCTGAAACTTCTTGACCATTAATTCCTCATAATCCAGATTGAGTTAGCAAGTGGGGACACTGAAAGGAGAAGAAAGAAAAAAGTTGAAATTTTAAGTGATTGATTTGGATGCTACTTTGACAGGTTCCATGCATGGGATAAGGCGAAAGCAGGAATGGCATACTTTGGCAGGTTCCATGGATTATTTTACCGCCCCCCCAATCACAAGTATTCAATTATTAGTACACACGCACACATACATTAAAAATTAAATGACATTTTTTTTCGCTCATTTTAGTATATTTGGCATGATATTTTATAGCTCAATTTAATGATATCAGATTGGCACATGCGTGTATTGAGAACATCTCTCATACTTGTCATGGAGAGATGTTAATCTGATCTCCAATTTAACCTATTCTCCTCAACCCCTCATGGAACCAAAATGAGTGAAGCTTGGTTACTTCATTTTGAAGGTTAAAAGAACCCTTCAAATATAAAATAGTCTCAAAGCGCTATATGTAGTAACTTTGTGATGTTGGATCAAATTTGGTGAAGAACCCTCTTTTTTTGTAATTCCAGAGAACTTCACATCTCTATCAATTAAAGTTCTCTCTCTCTCTCTCTCTCTCTCTCTTTTCAACTTAATAATCATTTATTTCTATGATTCTGTCTCCTCTTTGGGGTTGATGGTGGGTTTAGACAGATACCTACTGAATTATATTAAGTACAAGCTTCTAAATGAGAAGAGCCCGACACCGACACGAAAATGATGCGCCTTGAGCAAATATTCAATGAATTACTGCTTTTCCGCCTTACACTTCTTGCACCAAAACAATCAGAAAAGAAATAGAAATAAGGTGATAAAAAGGTTTTTGGGAGCAAATTATATGATATAACTAATGTTTATTGTGTAAGCATAGTGATGATCATCCATTAGACGCACACAAGTGTAGGACACATACAGCAAAGTTGCATACTACCTTTCCAAAAACTTAACCCATTAGGTTGTAGGCCGTTCCTTGTATATAAATCCTTTGAATTCTTATTTCTTTTCAATGTGGGACTTTACGTTCACGTGCATCCCAACAAGGATGTGGATTACAAATACTACCAGAAGTACCATATGCATTTTAATCAGATAAGTGGAGAAATATTCATAAATGAAGACTTCAATTATCAAAAAAAAAAAGGACTAATGAGAATGGACAACCATTGATAACAACCAAACTAAAGAGACACTAACAGTAGTTTATAAAGTCATAGACATAGAAAAATAGAAAAGAAAAATATAAAATATTGCAAGTCTAAGAAAATTGTGGAGAAGAAGGATGTATGAGAGTTCAAACAGGATCAAGAATAATTTATTGAAGATTAAAGAGAAAATAAGAGATTTCTATGGATCTCTAAGTTTGCATAAAGCCCTTTGTTTGGCTATGCTGGCACAGTATGTATTCCTTCTAACTCCCCATCATCTTTACTTTGTTTTTTTTTGGTAGGATTCTAGATGGCCAAGAAGTTTCTTGTAATGGTAGATGAAAAACATAGTTAGTGAAAGAGAAGACAGTGATGATGACCCAGAACAAAGCATTACAACCAAAGAGATGTGGACTGCAGTCCAAGTAATCATAGACAAAAAGAAGGAAGATACAATTGAAAATCATGATATTCTTACACTTCTGAGAAAATTATAGGGAGAAACAATGCATGAGAAAGCCAAGCATGATCAAGTACCAATATATAGTTCAAAAAAATCCATGGTTTTCAAGTATTAAGATGAAATAAAACTCCTGTATGCTAGGATGCCTATACATAAATTTATTCTTTTTGGTAGGCCAAGTTTATATATACTTGTTTAATAGGATAGCTTGAAGTGTTTCTTTTGGAAGGTTTACTGAATACACATATGTCTACAAAAGAAGGGCCACCAAAAGAGTCACGCTTGCACATCAACTTGGCAATCAGGCTACAGAACATGACTGGTTCCGAGTCCCCCATAACTAATCACATGTCACATTTTAAGATTATCACATCAAACTCCATCTTTCAGTGGAACACTGGAACCCACCTATCAGATTACTAGGTGTTTTTGCTGAATTTGTTCGGAAAATGGATAATAAAGTTCTGTTATAGATCCTGTATCAAGCATATATCAGGCTCTGATCATTCTGATTTTGGAGACCATCCAGTAGCAGGCTGATCAAAGGCCAATTTCGATTTATGATTTATGAAGGTCCACAACATATTTTCATCCAAAAAGAAAAAAAAAATCAGGCTTAGTACCCCGCAAACCTAGGCTTTCCCGTTACATGTTATATATGGAATTTATTTTATCACCCCAATACCAGGGCCATCCAGTGGCTGAGTTTTTCCTTGTTACTCAAAAGAAAAAGAAAAAAAAAAAAAAAAAAACTCTGGCTAATAAAGTACTTTTCGACCTTGATTGCTAGTTACCTGATGTAATAAAAGAAAATAAGGATTTTTAATTTCTCATTAGGAGGAGCATGTTATGGGATGATCGCTTCTATTAAATCCTGATAACATCATTTCTACTACAAAACACTGATCAATAACCAGTTGCTTTGAATGGACAAGGTGTTCTAATGAATGGTTGCCACTTGTCACAGATAAAAGCTTAGCAAGGATACTCAACTTCCCAGTAAACAACTAAGAGGCATCTTTTTCTCAACAAGGTGTTCTAATGAATGATTAATCTGTGTTCGGAAGAGTCAATCACAGTAACCATCTTTTTCTCGTAGTCAAAGCAACCAAGAATTTTATAAGAGGCATGCAGAACATCATAAAGGAAATTGTGCTAGGTAAGTTTATTGCCCAATATGTATTAAACTTACCTGGCACAGCAGTTGGATCTTGATTTTAGGTGGGAGAGTAAATGGCAGCATTGTGGCAAATGATACACTTTGCACCAATAAACAGTATAAGATATAATAAATTCACTTTGGAAAGGGGTACAGTGGAAAGTTTTGTGTTGGATTGTGGGTAGGGTTCAAGTGCGAAAAGGTTATTGAAAGGGTGGACAGGGATTCCTCTATACATTGTCAAGGAGAGAGTTTTCTCCAAGATGAAAAAATGATGAGGAGAATCTGCCATGAGGTTTCTGTAGTCTTGATGTTAGTGAGAACTATATGGACATTAGGATGCAAAAAACTTGCTTGATAAATTCAGAAAATTAATTGTTACAAATACCGACAAAAAAAGGCCATTACCCTTGGTTCCGGCCATGCAGGGTCTTGGGAAGGGTTGACTGGATATGGACCTAACCTTTGGCATTTTTTTGCACAAAGTGACCACTCTAGAATCAACCCATGTTTTACCATTACAGCAACAGGAAAAGAATCTACTCAAAAAGCACTGAAGCTAGGTTAGTATATGCATTTCCTTCTATGGCAATTACATAAATAATAAAAATGGATGCCTCCCATATCTGAGACCCAAATCTGGGTTCAGTGGTCATGTAAAGCAACAATTTCAATCACTGAAAATGTTATCTCACCAAGTACTCAATTGTAGTTTAGTGCAATTCATTTCTCAAGAAAAGTTTGAGCAGAGATTTTCCAACCCAAATGGAGTTATGTCATAATTCAAAATGTATCTGTTCTTGGTGGCTATGTTTCATAGTGGCACTAATCTCCAAGATGTGATAAGTAACCCATCTTGACTAACGAAATCCCAGTGCCAAAACTTGCTTCTGTTCTTCTTTGGAGTTTGGTTAGATATCTAACACTGTTCCCTACTGATCACTATGCACTTGTGTAGTTTCAATGTCTTTTAGATGTGAAAGGGCAGCAATGTGCATCATATCCACATCAACAAAACTTTGTGGATACTTCATGAGCTTCTTGTTGGCCCTACAACGGTTTTTCTCCATGCAGACTAGACCATCAACTGAATTAGACTCGTTCTATGGCAGTAAGTCGCATCTCGGTTAATATCTCAACAGGGAGCTCTCAATATATCCAATAAAAGTAATCAGGCTATGCTTTTAGAAGCAGGATATTTGATATTACCATCTGCGGTTACATATCCCATAAATCTCATTTCCCTCTCCAATCCACACAACATGTGGTAAATTACCTCAGTTTGCGGGTGTGATCCATCACCTGCAACAAACACATGGAGTTCTTCTCCAATTTGAATCAAGCTGCACCCAGGATCCTTTCTTAGTCCTTTCTGCTTCATCAAATCCCTCAATTGTGATACCTCATCCCACTTTCCTGTTGAAGCATATATGTTTGAAACTGCTATATAATTCCCTGAATTATCTGGTTCTAATTTGAAAAGGTGTTCAGACAAATATTTTCCCAGACCAGTCTCATTGTGTTCTCTACAAGCAGCAAGAAGTGATCCTAATATGTGCGCATCAGGTTCAATTGGCATTGTGAGGATGAACCTAAGAGCTCCTTCCAGACTTCCACACCGAGAAAGGAGAGTAACCAAACAACCATAATGCTCCTTACTTGGCATCACATGGTATTTTGAGAACATTTCAGTAAATACCTCCAAACCTTTATCCACTAAGCCAGCATGGCTACATGCTGATAGGAGGCCAGTGAAAGTGATACCATCTGGTTGTATCTTTTCTTTCTTCATCTCTTCAAAGAATGCAAAAGCTCCTGCTGGTTGACCATGTAGTGCATGTCCAAGTATCATTGCATTATAGCAAGGCAGCTCCTTGTTCAAAATTGAATCAAACACCTTCTTAGCTAGATCTATACTTCCACATTTAGCATACATGTCTACTAGGGAAGTTACAATTGAAGGAGATGTTGAAATCTCATGCCTCATGACATAACCGTGAATGGTTCTTCCATAGAGTAAAGATGCTATAGTTGTGCAAGCTGAGAGCACACAGACAATGCTGACAACATTGGGTTGGATGCCAGCTGCTTGCATTTTCTGGAAAAGTAGGGTAGCCTCGTACCCATATCCATTTTGGGCTAAACCATTGATAAGAGTGGTCCAAGTGATCAAGTTGGGTTGGACACCAGCAGACTGCATCTGCAAGAACAAGTCTCTGGCCTCATTAACCTGGCTATTTTTCAGAAATCCCAAAATCACAGAATTCCATGATATCAAATTTGGGGGGACACCCTCTAGTTGCATCTGATAAAACAATTTCAAGGCCTCGCCACTTAGACCTAACTCTGCATAAGCAGCAATTAGGGTATTCCAGAGCACAAGATCACTCTGTATTGAGGTGTTGAAAACCCGTCTGGCATATTCAATCTTCCCACACTTTGCATACATATTTATGATGCTACTAGAAACAACCACATCAGAAACAAAATTGTTTTTAATACAATAACAGTGCCCCACTTTACCAAGCTTTATATTGCTAGAATCAGCAAAAGCGGACAAAATAGATGCTAAAGTAACTGAGTCAAATCGAAGATTTTCTGTTCTCATTTGGTGGCAGATATCAAGGGCGGTTTCTACCTGCCCATCTTGCACATAGCTCGAAATAAGCAAATTCCAAGTTACCACATCTCTCTCATTCATCCTACTGAAAATAAGCTCGGCATCTTCAATCTTACCAACTTTTGCATAGAAGTTTATGAAAGAAGTACCCAAAATGTTATCTAACTCTAATCCGCTCAAAACTGCAATAGCATGGACTTGTCTACCCTCTTCAATAGCATCTAAATTTGCTGCTGCCGAAAGGAAGCTAGCAATGGTGACTCTAGTTGGTTCAATGCCTTCCACTCGCATATTATAAAGGACCTCCATTGTTTCCTCATTCAGCCCATTTTGTACACAACCTACGATCATTGAATTCCAAGCAACGACGTTCCTCTCAGGCATTAAATTGAAGACCTTCCTTGCGTCTTCCAAGACCCCGCATTTTCCATACATATCTACTACACTGCTCGCAACAAAGACGCAGCAATCAAAACCCATCTTTATAACATAACCGTGAACCCCTTTTCCAAACTTAACCAACTGCAGGGCAGAACAAGCTTTCAGAGCATTTGGCACAACAAAGTTATCTGGAAAATATCCATTTTCATGCATTTCACAGACGCCCAGCAAAGCTTCTTCATTACAGCCTATCCTACAATACAACCCAATCATGGCAGCCCAAGAAAAAACGTTTTGTTTGCGAAGCCTTTGAAACAATTCAGTAGCAACTTCTGGAAGATCACATTTTGCATAGAAAATCACCAACTTGGTTTCAATGTACTCATTGCTGGAGAAGAAATCACCATTCTTAAGGATTCGAGCGTGAATTTGCTGACCTGTGAACAGAGCTCGCTCATACACGCAGCCTTGAAGGAGTTCTCCATAAATTTCCGGTCCAATTTGGAAACCTTCAAGTTCCATTTCAGTAAGAATTGCCAAAGCTTCAGGAAGTTGACCTTCTTTGCAGAGAGAAGATATGTAGTGGAAGTAAGATTTGTAGGAAATTGGAAATCTTTGCTCATTATTCTGGAAATTGGGGAGATGGGTTGTTGTGACATTTATCGATTTCCTGGTTTGGGTATATCTAGAGCGAGAGAAATGTGGATTTGGTGTGATTGGAAGAGGAAGAGAAGCCATGCAGGAAGAACTAGAGAGGAGGATATGGGCGTGTCATTATTGTCACACAAACCAGGAAGGGCATTTTCGTCATATTGATAGCAAGATTCTATTCCTATGGTGTATGACAATATTATTATCCACACGCGCGGAATCATGTCTTGGGCCTGCCAATGGCTAAGGAAGATTTTGGGCCGAGCCGTTCTGGATTTTAAGTAAGAGAATCTTTTGAGCTGCCTACCAGTACTGGCTTGATATTTGTCTTGAGCCCTCAGGCATATGGGCTTTTAATCCACAAGCCATTAAAGTTAAGCTGCCGGTTTGGGCTAATCTCAGTTGAATACTCGAACTTTAAAACGTGTTAATTATTCTGAACTCTCGATATTTGTCTCTGACATATGGGTTTCATGCATACAGAACAGTGACATGTCCACTCATGATTGATTACATAACTGTGCCAACAGTATATCACAAGTGGCCTTACATGGGTGGTGTTACATTTAGGCTTGTATAGGCTTCCCTACCTTTAACCAAACACAGAGTTAGCTGTTGGGGAGTGTTACTTGGACTAAGTTTACATCTGCTGGGACCATGACCATGGTCGCAGCACTCCCTTTGTGACCCTAATGAAGCATGGGCACATCAGCAACGGAAATTAAAGAGGAGTTGATGTGATGTTTTTGGATTCATTTCTGTGTTGGCACTGTCTATCTTGGCATGCTGGAGGTTTGGGTATTCGGAGATTAAAGTATGTCAGTGATGCACTGTTATGCAAGAGGTTGGATGGAGGATCTTAACAGAGGAGGGATCAATTTGGGCCCAGTTGTTAAAAAATAAATACTTGTGAAACAAGAGATTCAAGGCACCATTTTGCGGACTGGATTATCTTGGGCACATGTATAGGAAGATAGCTGGATGTGGGTTAGGGAAAGAAATGAGAGATTTTTTGTGAAGTCAATTTAATTCCCTTGGTCTTGGTTTATGGGTTTACTTGATTCCATTAATTTAAAAAAAAATAGTGAGAGCTTCAATTGTTGCAGATGCAGGTATTCTTCATATTTGTGCTCTACTTCTTATGGATGGAACGGAATGCTTGTATTTTTCAAGGACATACTTGCATTAGTTCTGTTTTTATGAATTAATTCTCATTTTAGTAGCGAAAAAAAAAGTCCCAACTGTGGGACAGGTGTTGTACATTGATTGTGTGTTCACCAAGATAGCAGTAACTAGAATGATAATGGTTTCGATATTAACATGATTATTTGACTAACAGACTACAGATAGCTTGACGTCATTTATAATATAATCTAGTTTGACACAGCAAAAGATTCAAAGAGTACTGTTAGTGACGGACATATGAGCATGAGCCCTACTACATGCATACTCTAGATCTTTGCGCTACATATGCTGCCATTGATGCACACTGGTGGGTGATTTAGAGAACTGAGAGCTTCATCTTCTTTGGAAGTTAAGTGCCTTAATTGAGAAGGCAAATACAAATGCAAAGAGTACTGTAAAGCCAATAATCCCTGCAGAAATCCACCCCAGAGAATCATATTTAAACCCAAAGTAACTCTCCAAGAAGTTCTTCACCGTAACACCAGTGTCCATTTCAGTCTCGATCTCTCCAAACTGTGAAGCAACTAGTCCATACAAGGTCCATGCAACTGGACAAGACCAGTAGTACCATCTCCACCATACAGGAAATCTCTGTGATAAAAACAATAAAAGAAAGCAATAACCTCTTCAGTATCTCTAGTAAAGAAAATCTCATGAAGTATTGGATATGGATTGGAACTTACAGTTCGTGGAATGATGAACCCGGCAAAGAGATTCCATATTGAGTAGAAAGCAGAGGAAACAATAGCGGCAAAGGCGTGGTTGGGTGTCAAACCCACTGCCATCATCCCATAATATGTGAAGTATAGGAATGTGAAGTACATATAGAACAGGTACCAGAAAAACTTCTTAGCTGTCCAATCAAAATCGATCATAGCATAAACTAACACACCGTAGATTAGAACCTGAATGAGGATATGTGGAATCTCAATTACAACCTGAAAATGCAACACAGTTATGGTGTCATAAGGTGGAAGTTGTGTCATGAGACCAATATAAAACACAATCTTCTAATGTATTAATTCTTTCAGAGTGAGTCGATTTACTATATTGACTCCTGAAACTTCAGTTCATGCTACCACAGGATGTGCTTACTTGTGCAAATGCATATGGTAAAGCAGAAAACATCCCAGCAGCCCTTTCTCTGTAGAACACTGTACGTTCTACAGCCACAACTGGCTGCACAGATGAAGCATTTTGAATACCAATGAAGAGAACTGCAGCATACATGGAACCCATTGCATTGAACAGATCTTGTCGCCTAGTTCTGCAAAATATGCCATCATATTAATGCATTTAAGTTTAGCAAAACACCTGTTTGGCCGTCTCAAATAGAATATTTGCAGATATAGGAATGGTCTTACGTTTTAGACCCGAGTCTCCAGAACATTGTACCAAACATCAAAGCAATGAAACTGGTAAAAAGAAGTCGGACTGCAGTATATGCTGGATTCCTCCAGTAGGACATGTGCTGCTTCCAGAGGCATGCTTTGCATTGTGTGAAGAAGGGTTGGGAATACTTAGTCGGGAAAAGAAGATCTTTTGAACCAGGAGGAGGCTTGCTAAGCTCTTCAATCAAAGCCTTGTTTCTCCTACAAAAGATTTTCACAGATTGGTAAGAAAGAGACAAAGTTTTGTTCTTTTAAGCATTGGCAAGAGAGCATGTATCATTCAACCCACTGGAAGAGATCTGAATTCTTGTAAAGGTCAGCAAATTTGACTCCCAGAATCTCTTCTTGTGCCGCAGTAGTCACCTCCAACATCCATGTTGCAGGGTTATAACCATCTTTTATCTTAGGAACTCCATCGATACCCTGAACATAAATAAAATTCAAACCAATGAGGAAAATTGTACCATTACTCCACGAAGGAAAGAATGATCCTAAAGATCAGAATGCCTCACCTCAAAATATTTGATCAGATGACATGAGTGGCGCCCTAGTGGCCCAACATATATTTCTTCTCCTCCTCGCTTCATAAGGAAGAGCTGTAACCACATATTAAAGAATTCAATACCTTGTATTTGGAAGAAAAAGATATCCAGTATTTTGGTTCCTTAATCTTAACAATCACTCACCTCATCAAAAGATTCAAATATGTCAATGCTAGGCTGGTGGATGGTGCAGACCACAGTTCTTCCTGTGTCCACAGTGTTCCTTACCGTTCTCATCACAATTGCAGCTGCTCTGGCATCAAGTCCAGAGGTGGGCTCATCCATGAATATTATCGAGGGATTAGCAACAAGCTCAACTGCTATTGTCAGCCTCTTACGTTGCTCAGTTGAGAGACCATTGACACCAGGCAATCCAACTAGTGATCCCCTCAGTGACGTTAGCTCTACAAGCTCCATGACCTCATCGACAAACATCTGCAAACATTTATCTTTTACCAGTGAGTTTGAAACCTGAATTGCCTAAAACAGCCTGTAAAAGAAAGTTCTTTAGAACTTACCTCCCTAGTAGCAGAGTCAACTTCAGGAGGTAAACGAAGCCAGGCAGAATAGAGAAGAGACTCGTACACTGTAACATATGGAGAGTGGATGTCATTCTGTTCACAATATCCTGAAATACGAGCAAATGTTTCCTGCTTCTTTGGATAACCGGAAACAGTGATACTTCCCTCTATATATCCGCCTGTTTTCCTTCCTGCCAATACATCCATTAGAGTAGTCTTACCCGCACCACTGATACCCATTAGAGCAGTGAGGACTCCTGGCCTGAAGGATCCACTTACACCATTGAGGAGCACTAACCGATCTTCAAGAACACCTTGGTCTTTCATTTCCTGTAGATTCAGTTTAATAAGTTATTAATTTTCTTTTCCGGAACTACAAAGAGTACAAAGAATGAATTTTTTGGACACGGAAATTCATATTCCATTTTAGTAACAAGAGGTTACCTGTGGCATGTCTACAGAGTATCTAATATTATCAAAGGTGAGAGAAAATGGAACAAAAGGAAGAACCATTCCTTTCTTGTTCTGACTACCATCAAAACTGGCTTCTATTCCAGAAGATCTTGACTTGGTACTGTTTTTTCTGATTTGTAGACCTGGAAATAAGCATCTAATTTGATACACAATGGGAAAACCGGTAGATATTGGGACAAGGCTTAGATAATGATGATGGAAAAACTGGTAGATGAGATCAGAATGAGATTTACCTCTTTCTGTTGATCGGGAAGAAGATCTCTTTCCCCTAGGTGATGGTTCAGCATCACCAATTTCTCCAGTTCTGTTAGCGTGCTTTTCTTTCAAGGCCTCTTCGGATAGAACCACTTGAGATTTCCCAATTGCTGTTGACAACTTATCAAGCTTAATCATTGGAATTTTGAAGTAAAAATGTTTTGAAAATTGAACGTGTGACAATAGAAACAGAGGCCACTCACGGTTGAGGTATGCCAGAGCTAGAGTGAAAATTCCATTGAACAAAAGTACATATCCAATCAATGCTCCTGCGCCGATCCAAAACCAGGATGAACTGGTAAAATTTCCACGAGACTTCAAGACTTGAATGCCCAAGGTTTCACTTGAATTGGGAAGAACCTATGCCACAAGTCAAAATCAACAAGGTGGTATACCTTCTCGAATATAAGAGATTTTGTTCTTATTTGATAATGAGATGCTTACATGGCTCCAACTGTGCCCAAGAAATTCATTAACAGCAACTGCATTCTGAGCATATGTCAAAGGTGAGCTCCAGTAGCCCCAAATCCACCATTTCTTTATATCCTCTGCAAGATAGACAAGAAGGTTCAAGTATTTCTGTGCAATTTATCCCAGTTTAAAGATGTCTACCTCTCTACTTGTCAATGGCAAAGATGACCAATTATACCTCGTGAAAGGACAAATCCACCAAGAGCTAGCACTATAAGCAACACAAAGGATCCAAATGTACTTGAAACAACCATGTCTCTCCCCAGTGAGGCGACTACCCGGAATAGTCCAGAAGCCATCTGGTTAATTAATAATAGTAGAAGATAATGCCTAAACATCCTGTAGCAAGAAGGTTCCCCACTGGTCAGTTAGAAAGAAAGCACAAACAAAGGAATAGTAAGTTGGCAGCTTCAGTCACCTTTGAATGCTTGGATCAAAGCCAATGACATAATAAGTCATAGCAACCCAGATGGCAACTTCCACAAATGATATGGGAATCTTGAGTATCCATGTAGGCAGTGCATATGCCCAAGAAGGATAGAAACGAAGGTCTCTTTGCTTGTAGAAGACAGGAAGCTTTGCCACAGTCATTGAGATTTCAGCGAAACCATTGAACATAAGAGTAACAAGTGCGAAGAACAAAGCACCCATGTAAACGTTCCCATCATCTATGGTGCCGTGTTTCATCTTGGTTCGCAGGAGGACAGTCATCGCAATAAGCCCAACAACAATAAGCTGTGAATCAGGATGAACATGGAATAAGTTATGTCAGGATTCGGTGCCCAAAAATGTGTTAAGTTGAATACAAGTTTGACTGGAGGGGCAACAAATTATTCAATAACTGAATCAAGTAAATAAAATCATCCCACTTGAATTATACTACTCACTTGCATCATTTTGAAAATGTAAACAAATGAGTTCCTTTTCATTAGCAGCCATTCTCTTGAGAAGCAAGCCTTCAGCAATTCTTTCTTGCTAATACCATATTTCGAAGTTGTTAAAGCAGCAGGGTGGCTCTTCCTCCTGTCAAAGGAAACACTGAGCTCATCTCCCAATTTCCGTCCCACATGGAAAGACTGGAATGCATCTGCAAACTCCTTGACAGAGACATAGAAGTATGGCACATCCTTGTTGGCCCAGTATTGTTGCTGATCTTTTCTTGATGTTACCTAAATATGGACAAAAAAGATCACACTACTTTATCTATTTTAAACAAAGTGAACTGTACCAAGTTTCAACACTACTTGAGAAAATCAATAAGCTAGATGGATCGGTTAATGAAACTTACTTCCTGCAAGAAATCTGCAACTCCTTTCCTCTCAGGGCATTTGAAACCCATTGATTCAATGAACTCGAGCACATTTTCGCGAGGACCCTGGTACACGATCTGCCCTTCTGAGAGGAGAATAATGTCATCAAAGAGATCATAAGTTTCTGGTGCTGGCTGAAGGAGAGCAATTAGTGTAGTCCCGCCAAGGATGTGAGTTGACTGCTTGAGGGAATTCACAATCTGAAAAGTTGTTGAGCTATCCAGGCCCGTTGATATCTCATCCATAAACAATGCTTTAGCGGGTCCTACGAGCATCTCACCTATATATATCAACCATAGCCATGAAGATTTAGTCCACAGTTAGATCTACTCAAGTCAAAGCATATGAATAATAACAGGCCAAGAAGTTTTAATTTGTTCTACCAGTGGTGACACGCTTCCTTTGTCCACCTGAGATACCCCTTATCATTTCATTCCCCACCATGGTATCAGCACAAATTTCCAGTCCCAAAATCTACAAATTTTCAGGGAATATGAGAGAGAAATTATTAAATTAATCAATGTCTCCAGAATGAAAAAACCAAATAACATTGATATTCCACAAATAGATCATTGCCATCACAAAATACCTTTAGAATGTAATCTGTAATAACATTTTCCTTCTGTCCTTCTAGAGATGATGCCTGTCCAAACAAGGGAAGATGAAATTAAGGGAAACAGAACAAGCTCAAACTCCAAGAAATGAAAATAATATTCACAAACTTCAAAGTGATCCATATCAGAATTTAATTAGATTCTACAGAAGGATCAAGACAAAATCAAATGAGAAATGAGACAAGTTTTGTTCCTATAGTACACTTGGTGGGATAAGTTTACTTAAAAAAATAAAAATAATTTATTAATCATCATCATCATCTGTATAGAAAGAGTAAAATCATGATTTTTACCTTCATGTATACATCAATATCTGGGTCTGGCTTAATATTTGCCGCCTTCTCTCTTCTTGAAAGTTCTGTCAACATATCTGCAGAATTTTCCCACAAAACAAAAAGTAGTGTTTCAAGCTCCTTAAATTTTTGCTAATTCTCTTAGCTGATAATAGTTTCTCAACTTACCATAGCGGGTACCAACACCTTGGCATCTAGCAGAGAAAGCCAAGGTTTCTCTCACAGTCATTTCCCCAATGTGGAGATCATACTGACTAATATAAGCAGCAGTCCTCTGTGGGACAAATTCATCCAAGCCATGACCATTAAATGTTATCTTTCCAGATACCTGGAGTTTTACATAAATCAAACTTAAACTGTCAAAACTACATTAAGTAATTCTTGAAGGTCGCAGGAATCTTAAGAAACACTTAGGAAGTTCCATTTCTCCACCTTCAGTTGTGAGTCAAGCTTTCCTGACAAAGCTAGAAGTAAAGTGGTCTTTCCGGAGCCCGGCGGGCCTAAAAGCAGAGTCATTCTGCAAAGTTGCCAGATGAGTTAGACATATAGAGTTGTATACTACTGACGGGAGAACAAATGGATTTGAACCTGAACTTGGTTACAGGATTTGAATCATTACCTTCTAGGTTTGATTATTCCACTAAGATCATGAAGAATTGATATTGATCTCTTTCTACTTGGGAAAATGCGGACAGAGTTCAAGAACGTCTTTGCAAACAGGAAAAAAAAAGATCAGTAGAAGTATTTGTTGTGATTCAACTGAAGATGCATAAATGATCAATTGTTTCATTTTTAATTAGTTGTTCTTTTGCATGTTACCTCCAGCATGTTCATGGAGAAGTTCAGGATTGTAGGTAAAGCTCTGCTACCGATGTAGGCTTCTGCACCAATGTTTAGTTGCTCAAACCGGACTTCTATTGTTGGGTTTTCAATTCCAACTCTAGCAGAAGGAAGGGAAGAAGAAACCCATCAGTAGCCCATCAACAAAAACATGAAGAACATAAAGAAATCAAACATCCATGATCCAAGAAGTCAATATCTCTAGTAGAAATAAGTAAAGCAAAAACCAGTCAGAAGCGTACCGCTCCATTCGGTCCTTGAGCTTGAGTAAGAACTTCTCGTTGTCCTCCTCTGCCACTCTGATCAGTCTCTCTATCAGGTTCCTTCTGTCTTGAAGCCCGAGATTCTTAATATCAATTTCCTTGTGCTCTCCATTGAGTCCTGTCAGTATTCCTTTTCTTATGCGATCATAAGTTGGCAGTTTCTCAATGGCAGCCCACTTCAGTGCTTCTTCATCGTCTTCATCGTAGGACGACCTTGAGAAGACATCCTCATTTGCATTCCTCCATGAACCATTTCGACTTCGACGTAGACTCGCAACTCTATAGATATCACTGTTGTCCATTTGTATTCACCAAAGCTGAAACAAGCAGCTAAAACCCAGAGCAGTCGTCCTCTTGCCTTCCTTACATAAAAAGTCCGAGAAACCCAGAAAAAAGCAAACCGGGTATCTCTGTTTCTTCTACTGAACAACGACGCACCAAGACCCAGGACTGAATTCTTTCATCTACAGAACGAAGAGAATTGTACTCTCAATCTGAAGCTAACATAACACAAATCACAAATGGGCATTTTTCTTGTTGATTTGATCTTCTCTGCTCTTTTTCCCAGAGGAACAGACAATTTAAAGCCATGGAGACCTCATGACTAAGGTAACAACTTTCAAAAGATTGACCGCATGAGATTTGACAAAATTGCAAGAGAAAGGATGATGAAAACAATTTTTTTTTTCTCGTTACTTGCATGTACAAGATAAATTGAAGACTTTGACCATTAATCACTTGCAACGGAATGGTGTGATCTGGCATCATTCTTTTTTTCTCCTTTTTCTGATTTTTAAGTAGGATTAAATTCTACCTAATTCTACTGAGCTTCTTATCACCAACCACTGTTAATACCCTGCATGCTAATACCTTTAACCGCTTGGCGCTTTGAGAAACCGAACATCTTGAAGAACATAACATTTTTTGTTGAAAGATGTGAAAGGGTTTTTTGGAATTTTATTCTGATGTTTGGTTTTCCAAATAATGAATTCATTTAAAAGCCGTTGACACCCAACACGAACTTTAAGGTAAAGTGGTAATTGGTAATTGGTAGTTGGTAAACTATTAATAAGCACAACATACAGTAACTACGTTCAGTGAGCTCTTCGATAAATATTCTGACAAGTGTCAAAAGTTGTTTATAATTTTTTTCAAGGGCAAATTAGGAATATTTTAAGAGACAGATGTCAAACTTTTTTCTAAATGCTCATTGAATGAGTGCTTACAATGTTCTGATTAGGACTACACATGCCCTTCTCTCTCTCTCAATAACAATTGTAAAATAAAGTTAGGGTTGTTGGGATTTTGCTAAAACAAGATGCAGTTTTTTATGGGGGATTTTGTTCATTGATGTGTGCTAGTTTAATTTTGAAGTATTTGATTGAGTGATGTAATTGATTTTTGAAAAAATTCTCAATTATTATCTTGTACTTTGGGTCTAGTGTCATTTTGGTCGTCAAATTTTAAAATGCGGCAATTCAATACCTGAACTTTCAAAACGTGTCAATCCAGTACCTACTGTTAACTAGTTATTAACTAGCCGTTAAGTGGTATTTGAAAAAGATGCAAATGCCCTTTGAGTGTCACCTATTTTTTTTTTTTATAAACCATCCAAATGTTGACAAAAAATTAACAATTCCAAATCCTTACCTCTTCTATGCAAGAAAGTTGGGGTTATGTCTCAGTTAGGGATGACAATTTCTTTGTAAAACAGGGGCCTTGCCTTGCCCTGAATGGGGTGGGTTTTCCCTGACCCTAAACAGGGATAGGGTGGGAACAAGTTTTGTATATAATTCCCTAACCCCGAAGGTAAATTAATAAAATATCTATATGTTTAATATTGATATTTAAAATATCTCTAATTTATTCCTAAATTTTGAAAATCCTATAATCCTATATTTCCATTTTTGAAGTACCCCCAAAGTATTATAATTCAATTCCTAAAATACCCCCAAATTCCTATATTCTATGTGTAAATTGTCCACATAATAGATAATTTTTAAATAGTTGCCTTAGAGCAAGGAGAATTTGGGGATTCCCTTCTTTGATGGGGAGTGGATGCCTTGCCTCGAACCTACCCCACCACCGGGGATGGGGCAAAGTATCTTGACTACGGGGTAGGGATGGGAAGGGGGTGCCTCACCCCAAATCCACCATGTTACCATTCCTAGTCTTAGTGGGCATTCTAGTGACCCTAACTTTCTTGAATAGAAGAGGCACGGATTTGGGATTGTTAATTTTTTGTCAACGTTTAGATGATTTATAAAGAAAATTAGATAACACTCGAAGGGTATTTGTGTCTTTTCAAATATTACTTAACGGCTGGTTAACTGCTAGTTAATGATAGATACTGGATTGACATGTTTTAAAAGTTTGGATACTGAACTATCACGTTTTAAAGTTCGGGGACCAAAATGGCACTATGCCCAAATTATAAGGTACTAATTGGAAAATTTCTCTTGAATTTTAGTAATCCTTTTTGTTTGGGCCTTGGATTTTTTTTTTTTTTTTTTTTTTCTATAAGAAACCTTCCATTCATAACAAGACAGTTACATGGCTAGAGTACGAAGAGTTGTAGTGTGATTTTATCTGACCCTTACATGAGACATAAGCAAAAAGATGGGCCATACGACAAAATATATAAATACAAAAGAAGAGATTAGTATTTTAAGATGCTTTCTATGCAACTGCTCAGTCCATTGGGATGCTCTGTCATCTGTTGCAAAATCTACGAAAGCTGTGTTATCAGAAAATACGAAAAGATCAGTAATGTCATTTGCTCTAGCTTCCTTTAATCCTGTTAAGAGGGCTCGAATTTCAGCATCGTGGCTGTTGAGGGCCCACAAGGAGTGCCTTTTGCAATGATAAGTTGCTTACGGAATGTTGGATAACGAACCCTCGTCCTGCATGACCTATATCTAGATCAAAAGAATCGTCAATGAAAAGTGTTGACATATTATTTTGGGGAAGATAGAGTGGACGAAGCTGAGGCTGTGGCCGAGTTGTAGTCCATAATGATACAAGTACTCAACAACGCTTCAATGGGGTTTTTCTAAACCTGAACATGATATGATGGCAAGCATGCAGTTTGTAGTTGTTTGACATATAAACTTGTTTTCTGTGTGGGTTGTTATTATTGCTGATCGATCGGATGGCAGATAAAACTTTATTGTCTCGACAGAACAGGAACTTCCTCATTCATGTAACTATAAACAATGAAATACACATCCCAAAGATTAGATGTATTGCCAAGTCTATTTAATGTTTTACAGTAATTTCTGATGTTGCATTTTTGTCGGGACTTGGAAAAAAAATTACAAAAGGAATAAGATAAAACTCAGGAAAAGAGGTAAATTAATGGGATATTAGCATATAAAGGCAATTTTTGGGTTCTAATATCAATAAAATAAAGGTAATATATTTTAAAAAAAATTCAAAATTATGTTAATTTTTTAAAAATAATATCAATTAAGGGTAAAATTACTGTTCATCTTCTTCTTTTTGCAATCTATTTAACAACGCTGCTGCCGGCCGCTGGCCGCCATTGCTTGCCACCACCATTGCTCCGACAATGCCTCTGGCTATCTCCGCCCACCTCCGGAAATGTTGTCAGAGGTGGGCGGAGGCAGAGGCGGCGGCGGCATTGGTGGTCATTCCTCTGCCCAATGCCACCACTTCCGTTGCCTACTGCTGCCTCTGTCTCCGCCCACCTCCGGTAATGTTGTCGGAGGCGGAGGTGGTGGCATTGGGCAGAGGAATGACCACCAGCACCGCCGCCGCCGCCGTTGCTACCTCCACCTAGATGGAGGCGGGCGGAGATAGCCGGAGGCATTGCCGGGGCAGTGGTGAGCGGTGGCAGCCGGTGACGACACTGTTGAACAGATTGCAAGAAAAAGAAGATGAACATTGATTTTACCTTTAATTGATATTATTTTTAAAAAGTTAACCTAATTTTGATTTTTTTTAAATATATTACTTTTATTGATATTAGAGCCCAAAAATTGCCCTTATATCCTATTATCCCTAAATTGATCGCACAGGTCCCAACTAGTTTTAATTATTAATTTAAAGAGGGTTCCCCACAAGATGTGATCAAGTGAAACTTTCCTTCGCCAGATTGGAATCTGCCAAGCACCATTAATCCACCACCTCGTGTTCTCCTACGTCTCATCTGACACAATCTTAGTGCTGAAAATTCTTCCCCATTCTGAGCTTCGCCTTGGGCCTTATTCTTTTATAATATTTTGAGTCAGGCCCCAATAGACCTGTGCCCAATAACTAGCCATCTTTTTGAAGTAAAGGGCTAGAAGTAGAACCCACAATTGAATGGTCCTACTACTACTACGCTCCTTAAAAAAGGTAACTTACGAACTCAAGATTAGGATCTGAGCTTAGACCATTAGGTAAGAAGGAAATTTGGGCACATGACCAAGGCTGGACCAATAGCCCAAGAGGCTATATGAACCCTAAATTTGTTTTCTAACCAAGAGGCTAGGGACCATATGAGAAACTTCCACAAGGTGTCAAAGTGGGATGTGGTTGTGGGATCTGTGTGAAAAACACTTTGTGAGAAGCAAATCCTAATCGACTCTTGGGATTGATTGCATTTTCCACTTAAATCTGTATATAAAAATATATAATTTGAATGCAGAGATATGACTTGCCACCTAAACATCAAATCCTTGACTTTATCATAGTAAAAGTATTAAAAAATAGTTATATTGACTTGAAGACTTGAAGAGATGGAAAAAGAAGAGGAAGGAGTATATATACAAGTTATTACAAAACCCATTTCCCAAGTGAGACGTGGGCATTAACAATACAGTACAAGTGGTTGAACTTCCATTCTCCAAAAATGAGTGGCTACTTTCCATAGATTTAAGTTGGAAATAATGTCTTCTAGATGGATGAGAAGCCTCCTTGCAGCTCTAGAACTTTCCTTTCATCGAGCCCATTTAATATAAAAGCAGATTTCATGACATTGTATATTTCTCCCCACCACTTTATTCCATGACAAATCCTTGACTGAATAAGTCAGATATGTGGCTAATGGCGCAAAGGAAAGGCCACGCTGAACAAGCTTTTGTTTAATCAGAGAAAAGACAAAGTATGTGGAAAGCAAAGAATAACTAAAAAGGCTTAACCCATTCGTTAATTGAGGTCATACTCATACCCAAGTGCAGGGCCCCAACTTGGGCGGGTTGGGGGTCGAGGGTCAATCCGGGTTGGGTTCTGGCATAATCGAACTTGAGGTTAAGACTGAGTTTACTAACTCAGGCCCAATTGAGCTTAACCCAACATAATTAGGATTAGGTTTGGGTTCAGGTTGGTTGAGTTGATTGGATTTGAAAGAATTTATGGTTATATTTTTTGTACAGTTATCTTTCATTGCACTTCATAGCTAATTTAGAAGTAGAATGGATTAAAAATCTGTATAAATTTTATTAACAAATATGTATAATATCCCTATAAATAAATGCATATATGTATGTATTTGTTCAGGGAGGCTTAAACTACCTAAGACCTCAATCCAAGTTTAACCTAAGTTTTGATCGGGCCTGAGGTTTTTTGGCTTAGGCCCAACATGAAAATAAAAAATTAGGGGCCAACCCATGTAAAAGCTTGGGTTGAGTCAAATTGTGCTCGGGATTGAACTCACCCATGGTGCAGTCTTGCAACCCTATCCAAGTGTTGCCAGAATCAGATCAGACTGATTGGTTGAAGCGATGATCTGGTAAGCTTTTTGGGTTAAGATTATTCTTAAAAGCTGAATGATTTAATTAGTGGTTTAACCGATAAAATCACGGTCCAACGAGCTTCATGGTTTTTTGTCCAGTCCAAGTCATAGCAATTGTCGCATTGGCTAACAAAACCTAGTGCAACCCAAGATCATCATCGTTGCCGTCATGTAAACCATATAACAACTATAGGGGTGCAAGTGAGATTGGCCCGAATTAATAGTTTATATTGTTTTGGACTAGGGTTTTAGGTTGGGTCCATTGAAAATTTGACAAAATTCTAATGTTAATGTGTAAAAGTTGCACTTGTACACAATTATATACTAGTAATCATATACATGCATTTGCATCTGACAGTATCTCTAAGATAAAACTATTTATAATTCATCTATATTTTTTGAACAGTTATAAGTGGACAATATCTGAAATGAAAATAAATGACATATATATATATATATTTTATGGCTATTATATATTTAGTATTATATCCATTATTTAAATTCTAAATGCTTAAATCATTTAAAGGATGAGGCATTCTCATTTGGTTAATTTTGCCCGTCTTTAACCAAAAAAGTCAGAGAAAGATCCATCATATTCGTCACTCAATACATCCATCAGAATTTAATTCTTCCGCCGGATAAACGATAAACCCAGTTTTTGGGACGTTATCAAGCAAGATTAATAATTTAGTGTTTCAAAACTCAAAAGAAAATTACAAGATCAGATCCCGGCTGCCAGGTCCCAACAACAAACAAGACAAAAAGAAAAAAGGAAGAAATTTTCCTTCCACGACGTTCACTTTTGACCCGGGGGTTGTGCCACACGGTCTAGGTACCTGATTGGATGTTAAATCATGAAATATAAGAGCTCAATTATTTGGACGTGCCAACTGGCGCACATGTCCTACCTGGTTGTTGCGGCGGAAAATTTTGGGATGAAATACCGCTGCTAAAAGGGTCGAGGGTCATTGGCAGGGATTATAGGGATGACAGTTTTTTCCATTTCGTGAGGATTCGTCCCAGGTGGGCGGGGATGGGATGATTTTCCTGCAGAAAACGGGGACGGGGATTAAAGGGTTGTTTGGTATGATCGCATATAAAAAATAAATGTTTTGTATGATTTTTTTTTGCACCTCAGCGCCATTAGGCGGCTCTAGATGCTATTAGGTGTCATATAAGTCAAACAGTAAAAAAAAATGGTCTTAAAAATGAAAAAAAAAAATATCAAATTTGGTGTATTTTTGATAAATGATTCACACGATTTTCAAGAGAGCCATCTCAACCAAATAACTTTTTGGGCGTTAAATACGTCTACAATGCTGACTTGACACCATTTCTTTGATAAGCTACATTGATACCAACCACCATTCAAGAAAAACTGAAAAATTGATGAAACCAGACAGGAAAGCCGAAAAAATGACGAACTGAACCGGCAGTTAATCGAACTAATCAAACGTTTAATCAATTGACTTCAGTTTGGCTTTGATTACTAGTTTTCTAGAAACCAATAATACCAGTTCGGTTTCAAAAATAGGCCCACGGTTCACTTAACCAAACCAGGAGCACCTCTAGGTATTAGGGATGCAAGTCGGATTGGGTTTGGTCAAGTCGAGACTTGAGATCAACCCTAATCCAACTCAAGATTTTGAACCCTAACACAAATCCAACTCTAACCCTAATGCTAATCCAATTTGACTTTCAACCCTCTTTTAAAATCTCTCAAATTCTCTTAAATCTTTAACTAAGAAACCTAAAGTAACCTTTTATGACCATATAATAAACATATTTCTTAATGGTATTTTTGGAATAGTAAGTGAAAAAGGAATATTTCAAATGATTAGGGTATTAACTATGATATTTCTCCTACTAAAAGCCTGAAAATCTAAGATCATGAAATCAATAATGTTAAAAGATAAATGGGTAAAAGATTTAAAGGTAAAATACTCAAGTGTAGCCTATATTTTCATAAATTGATAGTTTTTACAATGGCTTAGCATACCTTGTGATTCTTTTACCCTTCATTTTCTTTCAAATTTTCAAAAAAGCTAACGTCTCCATTCTTTATAAATTCCATGATAACCTTAGGATAATGTTGCAAAACTTCCTTAAGCTCTTCAAATTTAAATTCCTCCAATATAGTATCTATTCCATATTTTCTTCTCCAACAAACTTCCCCATTTATATTATTTTCTCAATGTTAAACATGCGCCCATATTTTAGCCTCAGTTGGGCTGAAAAGTCAAAAAACTTTGTTTCGGTCTCTGCTGGATTGCATTCAAGATGCTTTAAAAAGTGATCTGATGATGGGATAATGGGAGGAGATCTCCCTTCTCTCATGCTGAGTAGATGATCATAGCTCTCATCTATTAAAGGGCAAAATACGATTTAAAAAAATTAAATGAATTCAGATATGATGAGAGGGTATGTTTAAGTCATTGAAGCATTCAGGGTATGTTCAAGCCAATTTACAAAAACCTAGGGTATGTTTTAAGTCTCTCACCCAAGATTTAGACATACCCTGAGGAGTTTTTCCAAACGACTTAAATATACCTTCCTACCGTTATCTTAAACAATTTGAATAGAGAGACATTTTTAACTTCATTGAAACATTAACACAAGAAATAGGGTCATCTTCTACATAGAGATACCAACACTGTAAATATCAATTCAAAATTTATGATTTTCGTTTGGAGCTTCTGCGTATGAGCTTGAGAGATGATCTGCTGATCCCATTTTTAGATTTTTAGGAAAAGGAAAAAGAAATAATTTTCATTCAAAAAGGCACTATTATCATTTAAAAAGAAATAATGTGGGCACGACCCACTTCTATGGGCCTCTCTCACAATACACGGCCTGCAGGCCTGAGTGGGCCATCCCTATCTGCCCCGAAACCCCTCAAAGCGGAAGCTCGGCATGGCCCACTGTGGGAGGCTAAGTCAAATCAAAGGGTTCGACTATGATATGGAAAAGATATGATATCTGAAAAACTTCTGATCAGTCAACTGGAATCATAAACGTGGTGGCCAATCAGGTGTAATTAATCAAAATTCATGGGTGGATCTTGATTGGTCAAAACCAGAGGTGTCAATTGGACTGGATTTGGTCCAACCCGATCCAGTCTAATGTGAGTCCACTTACAAATAGACTTGACCTAATCCAATCCATTAAAATGTAAATGGACTGGATTGGATCAAATCCAAATCGAATGAAATATCAAAAATTATATAAAAAACTGAACATATAAAAAATTACAAAAATATATTAAAATGAAGAAAATCTAAAAATTACAAAAAAAATACTATTTTGGCATTGAAAAAGTACTTTGTAAAAGTACTTTCATAAAAGTACTTTCATGAAAGTACTTTTGTAAAAGTGCTTTCATAAAAGTACTTTCATACAAGTGTTGTTGTGAAAGTACTTTCACAGAAGTGCTTTTATAAAAGTACTTTCATAAAAGTGCTTTTGTAAAAGTTCTTTCATAATAGTTCTTTTATAAAAGTTGTCATAATAGTTCTTTTATAAAAAGTGCTTTTGTAAAAGTGCTTTTATAAAAGTACTTCCATAAAAGTGCTTTCATAAAAGTACTTCCATAAAAGTGCTTTCATAAAAGTATTTTTGTAAAAGCGCTTTTAAGTACTGCAAAAGTGCTTTTATAAAAATACTTCCACAAAAGTTCTTTTGTAAAAGTGATTTTATAAAAGTGCTTTCGTGTAAAAGTACTTTTGTGAAAGTGCTTTCATAAAAGTGCTTTTATAAAAGTACTTTCATAAAAATACTTTTGTAAAAGGATTTTTTGTAAAAGTGCTTCCATAAAAATACTTTTTATAACATTACTTTTATAAAAGTGCTTTTGTAAAAGTGTTTTCATAGAAGTGCGTTCGATAAAGTACTTTCATAAAAGTGATTTTATGTCAACTTCAGTTTTGATTGGTTTCAAATTGGACAAGGATTTGGATTCATGATCGGATTATTGAAATTTTGGTTTAGGTCCAATTCAGACCAATAAGAATATGGACCAATTTATTTTGGATTGACCCAATCCAATAATTATAATAGGCCATCTACATCTGAGTTGATAAGGTTTGGATTAGATTGAATCCAATCCAAAACCGGTCCATTGACACCCTTAGTCAAAACTCTTTCTATACCATATCTTTCCTGCACCATAGATTTCCCCAAATAAAAACATGATAATTTAAAAGGCAAAAACCCACAAAGTGGGCATAAAAATATTAGACAAGTTAGATGAGGCATGCTAAGCAATGGTCATGATGTGGGAAATAAAGCTTCCTTTCTAGGATTTCTTATTAATTCATGGTATAACTATGCTCATATCTCAAAGAATTTCATGAACTCTTCAAAATCAAAATCAGGTTCAACTATCCCAAAAATGGTGATGATAATAAAGCTAGAAATCATTCATACTTTGGACAAGATAACAAGTAAGATGAGGGTTGCCTTTGTGGAATTATAAGTTCAACCCCATCTTTTTAAACTATATCTAATGTTTAGTTAATTGATTAACTATACCCTTATTATTTATCCCTATTATTTTTGATAACTGAAATCATAGTTAAGTGTTAATGGAAAAAATGAAATATCAAATTTGCCTTTCATTATTTTTCAAAATTTTAAAATAAAACTCAATTAAAAAAAATTCAATAAGATGGAGAGAGAGCAGCGATCTGCCTTCATCTCCGTTTCCATTTCTGTGTCCATTTTACATCATATCTATCTCTGCCTCTGTCTCCATCTTTTGTCGAATAAATAGCAGGTTGGGCATATGATGAAATTGCTTGCTAACTTAAAGACTCAGTTGCAGGGGCTGGAAAACAGAAGATAGCGGCAATTAGAGGACATAACCGGTGGGAACGGGAGATATTGGTAATGTGGTTACTAAGGAGAGCTCTGTATCTCAAAGATCCGATCTGAACTTCCGAAGCAAGAGCATAAATAGAAGAGTGAACTGAGAGAATGTTGCCGACACATTCTCAGTTGGGTTTTATTCAGCCACCGGGTCAAGGCGATTAATTAATGTCAAGGGGATGAAATGCCTCACCACTAGAGGCCTTTCATGAAAGGCAGGCTATATATTCAGTTCCATGTAGATTTTCCAGATTCTAGTGTTCTTTCCCCAAGATCAGTGCCGCATCTTGGAGACAATCCAACCCCCAGAGTAAACACTCATTTGGTTGGGCATCATTTTCGAAACGCTAGAGATGCAAACTATAGCCTATGTCGTCTCAGTGTAATAGCATTATAGAAAACAATCATTCTAGTGTTCTTTCATCCTATGAGCAATCTCCCGCTCTCTCACCATCAATTTTCCTCTAAACAATTCCCATCAAGCCACCATCTTCGCCCGTCTGACAATCCCAAAGGGTCCACGCCATCTCTCCCCCTTCTTCCAAGTCCCAACCAAGAAGATCACCCACCTATAAGAATAAATAAAGGGGAGCAAGCAATCCTTAATCTTGCAAGAAGCCACGTTGCACCCCAAAGAATATCATGTTGCAGTTATCAAGGAGGTTTAAACGTAGATACCTGTATCCATCGCAGTAGTTGAAACCCCTGCAGAATGAGTGATGAATCAATGTTTGGTCGACTGGTGTGGTTTTCCTCAGTTAAATCTTCCTTTTTCCTTAGGTTTTCTCAGCTCTTTGACTCTAATGGGATAGAGCAAGGAGGGTGGCTAGATGATTTAACATATTGGGAACCATAACCTAGGGGCCTTTATATTTTGACCTAATAGGATCCCATTAAGCCTATATGGGCCAAAATGTGGTATTCACTCATTAAGCCCCATACCCTTTTGTTGAAGTCTATGGGCTTTGCATAAATGAATCACTTGATTTAGCCCACTTACAAGATAGCCCATCAATGCAATTGTTTCACTGAATATGTAAGCCCACTTAATAGAGATTAAAACCTAACAATCTTCCATTTGGGCTACATATGAGAACTGAAACAATTATATTGAAAGAATTCCTTATGTGTACACTTCTTATGCTAATTTCTTTAGACTTTTCCTTAGTTTCAATCTGGTCCATCTCCTTACTAATATGAGACCATGATGGCTTTCACCACATATATGCGTGACTAAGCCTTTCATGCTCACCATATCAATTCATTCAATGACATAGATCAAGTATGGATGAGTGGCATGGAAATTACATGCAATGTGATATCAAAACATGCCTATTTCCAACTCGTTCAACTTTATTCTTTAAAGAGATCAATAAAAAATCACAAACATATTCAGAGATGTAGATGATGGAAAGAGTCACTTTATTATGTGTAAATGTACACGCAAACATGCCTTAATCCATAATACATCTAAGAGCAAAATGAAAGAAAACTCCCACTAAATCAAGGTATCATAAAACATGCCTATACCCATACGAGCAGTGTTCTCATGAAAGACTTTAGGTGGCAATCCCTTGGTCAACGGATCCGCTATCGGGGAGTTTGTCCTTATATGCTCTATGCAAATCTGACTACTCTGAACTCTTTCCTTAATAGATAGAAACTTGATATCAATATGTTTCGACTTCATAAAACTTCTGTTGCTGTCGGAATACAGAACTGTAGATTTATTGTCACACAATAATTTTAATGGCCTTTCAATGCCATTAACCACTTGTAGCCACGTGACAAAGTTACGCAGCCATATCTCATGATTGGATGCCTCAAAGCAAGCTATGAACTCTGTTTCCATAGTTGAAGGGGCTATGAGCATTTGTTTGGCACTTTTCCAAGATATAGCTCCTCCAGCTAACATGAAAACATAGCCCGAAGTGGATCGTTTGCTGTCTTGGCATCCCACAAAATCAGAATCAGAATACCCAATGATCACCAAACAGTCTGATTTTCTATAGATTAACATGAAGTCCTTTGTTCTCTGTAAATACCGCATGGCCCGTTTGGCTGCTTTCCAATGATCCAGTCCTGGGTTACTCAAATTTCTGCCCAACAGTCCCACTATAAATGCTATATCGGGACGGGTACAAACTTGAGCATACATCAGGCTTCCTATAGTCGAGGCATAGGGAACCTTTTGTATCTCCTTTATTTCAAGGTCCGTTTTGGGGAACTGACTGAGACTGAACTTGTCTCCTTTAGCCACAGGCGTATCACCCGGCGAACAACTTTTCATGCTGAATCTGCTTAGCACCTTTTCGATATAGCCCTTTTGTGACAACCGAAGAACGTCTCGAGAGTGATCTCATAGTATTTGTATGCCTAGCACAAAAGAGACATCCCCAAGTTCTTTCATCTCAAAATTCTTAGTGAGAAATTTCTTGGTTTTGTGTAGCAAGCCTATATCGTTACTAGCTAGCAGTATGTCATCAACATATAGTACCAGGAAGATAAACCTGCTCCCACTAAACTTGTGGTATACATAGTCATCTACCACTTTTACCTAAAAACCATATGAGGTAATCACTTGATGAAATTTGTGATACCATCAACGAGAAGCCTGTTTGTGACCATAGATGGATTTCTTTAATTTGCAGACCATAGACTTTGAATCTTTGGATTCAAAGTTTTCTGGCTAAACCATATAAATCATTTCATCAATGTCTCCATTGAGAAACGTTGTCTTTACATCCATCTGATGTAGCTCTAAATCAAATGAGCTACAAGTGCCATTATTGTCCTAAAGGAGTCCTTCGAAGAAACCGGAGAAAATGTCTCTTTATAATCAATGCCTTCCCTTTGAGTGAAACCTTTGGCGACTAGACGAGCCTTATATCTTTCGACATTGCCTTTTGAATCCCTTTTGGTTTTAAATATCCATTTGCAATCAATGGGTTTCGAGCCTTCAGGCAACTCGACAAGATCCCAAATGTCATTGTCTTTCATGGATTTCATCTCTTCTTGCATGGCATTGATCCAATGTTGAGAATTAGAACTTTGAAGGGCTTTGCAAAGGGTGATTGGATCATCTTCCGCTAAGCCTACCGAATCTTCTTATTCTAGGAGGAACACGATATAGTCATTTGGAATCGCACTTCTCCTTTGTTTGTTGGATCTCCTCAATGGCACTTCTTGAGGTTGTTGATTTTGCTCTATGGAAGGAACTTCATTGTTGTCTTGAACCAAAATCGCTTCATGAATAGTGTTAGGCATTGTTGTCTGATCACTGTCGATAATAATATCAGGAAGAGAAATGATTTTCTCTTCTTGCAAGACAATTGTTTCGTCAAAAGAGATGTTCCTTAATTCTTCCCCTCCAAACTCAACATCTTCAAGAAATCTCGCATTTTCTGTCTCAAAGAAGGAGCGGGTAGTGGGATCATAGAACTTAAACCCTCGAGAACATTCTGCGTATCCAACAAAGTAACAGCTAATTGTCCTAGAGTCCAATTTCCTTTCGTTGGGCCTATAAGGCCTCGCTTCAACTGGACATCCCCAAATGTGTAGGTGCCTTATGCTGGGTTTTTTCCCAGTCCACAACTCATATGGGGTTTTAGTTACTGCTTTGCTGGGTACTCTGTTAAGGATATACACTATAGTTTTTAATGCTTCTCCCCAAAGTGATTCAGGTAAAGAAGAATGACTAATCATGCTCCTTACCATGTCCTTAAGTGTCTTGTTTCGTCTTTCAGCAACACCATTCATGCTAGGTGTCCCCGGCATGGTGTACTATGAGACGATACAACATTCCTTTAGGAAGTTAGCAAAGGGTCCTGGACGTTGCTCTCCTGATCCATCATATCTGCCATGGTATTCCCTGCCACGATCAGATTTGATAGTTTTAATTTTCTTACCAAGTTGAAGTTCAACTTCAGCTTTATAAGACTTGTAAACGTCAAAGGATTGAGACTTCTCACTTATTAAGTATAGGTACCCATACCGTGAATAGTCGTCTATGAACGTAATGAAGTACTGCTGGGCATTCCATGCAAGCGTAGAGAATGGCCCACAGATGTCCATATGTATCAGTTCTAAGACTTCCGTACATCTATTGGCACCTATTTTCTTTGTGTTCGTCAATTTTCCCTTAATACGCTCAATATAGATTTTGAAGTTCGTTAAATCAAGGGAATAGAAAATTCCATCCGACACAAGCCTCTGAATTCTCTGTTTAGAGATGTGGCTTAAGCGCTTATGCCACAAGGAAGCAGAATTCTCGGTTAATTTGCGCTTTGCACCTTTAGTACTTGCATGCAGGATTGCATTGTGGGAAGCAATAGTTTCTAACATATAAAGACGATAAATTAAAATACCGGTACCAATAATATTTGAATTTAGAGAAATACTAACTTTATTATTTCCAAAACCACAAAAGTAATCAGATTTGTCTAAATAGAAAATAGAAATTAAGTTCTGTTTAAATGACGGAGCTACAAACGTCTCAACTAAATTCAAATTACAACCAGTTTTTAAAATCAATCTGAAATGTCCTACAGCTTCAACAAGAACTTTATTGCCATCGCCTACATAGATGAATCTTTCAACATCAGTTGGCGGTCGGCTCCAGATGTAACCCTGCATAGATACACTTATGTGAGTAGTAGCGCCATAATCTATCCACCAAGTGCCTATAGGTACATAAGCTAAATTAGCCTTAGAACAAACTAAAGTGAGAGACATGCCCTTCTTTATGCGCCAGGCGGTGTATTTGGGACACTCTTTCTTCATGTGTCATCCTTTTTGTAGAAAAAGCAGGTAAATCCATCACCTTGCTTTTTCACCTTTTTTCTGTGTGGGTATTCCATTTGTAGTATCCTTAGTCCTCTTCTTTTTATTATTCTGAGAGGTTGATGCTAAGTGAGCACTTTCTGTCTTTTCTCTCTGGATTCTTTATTCTTCTTGCACACATTGAGAAATGAGCTCATTAAGAGTCCATTTCTCCTTTTGAGTATTATAACTCACCTTAAATTGACTGAATTGTGTAGGAAGAGAAATAAGAACTAAATGCACGAGCAAATCATCATTTATCTCTAACTTTAGTGCCTTTCGTTTACCCGCAAGATTCGACATTTCCAGTATGTACTCCCTTATATTTCCTTTTCCCTTGTACCTCAAAAATTAGAGTAGCTAAAAGGTTGCTAGTCTCTACTTTCTCATTCTTGGCGAAATACTGTTGTATCGCCACAAGGGATTCCTTAGCATTATTGCTCTCAGAAATAGAGCGCCAAAACGCTTCCGGTATAGAACATTTCATAATCATCAGACTCTTGCGATTAGAGCGATCCCATTTCTCAACTTTGGCCTCATTGGAATTGTCCTTAGCCGGGATGGGTCGCTCTGTCCTTAACGCAATGTCTAAATCCGTGCAGCCGAGAACGATTCCCATATTCTCTTTCCTTGACACTGATTTGATCAGAAACATTATTTGCAGTTGCTAAAACTAAACAGAGAACAAAAAACAACATATAATCAATAATATAAATCACAAAGGCAAGATACCCAACACAACTTGACATTTAGTGTTTGCACAAAAACATCAATTGTAAATGGTACTCTCAATGCAGCAATCAAACATTGATAATAAATCCTCTCAAACAATAGCCTTTATTTGGACCGACTACTATTCACATGGATAATAGCTTTACATTATCAATATTCATCATCGCATGTGTATTCACTGCCTGGCCAAAAATCAACCTTCCTTTGGGCCGATCAATGTCCGCATGGACAATGAACACACAAAATCTTTATATTTCAAATCAAATTAATTTTACACTGCAGATGCTACTTTGGTAACATGCTGCTTCAATCAATTTAATTTGAAAAGAAAAAAGTATTAATCCAAAACTGTATTCATCGCATGCATGACAAAGTCAAAAAAATGTTCAAGGTTACTTCCATGCAAAATGAGAGAAAAACGGATGCACACAAATTACTTACGTGCATGCAAATCACGATTCCCAATTTTTTTTTCGAGTCTGTTCTATAGACGCTTTGAATCACTAATGCAAATTCTTGGGTTCCAGAGACGCATTGCAACACTGATGCATCTTCCTTTTTTTTGGGGGGTTCCAGAGAGGCAACACCGATTGCGTCTTCTTTTTTTTTGGTTCCAGAGACGCAACACCGATTGCGTCTTCCCTCTTTTTTTTTGGTCGACTGAAACCGCATTGAATCATCACAATGTGTCTTTGTTTTTTTTTTTGGTCGACACAGCCTTGCTTCATGGCTGTTCGGCAAGCACACATAGCCGAACGACGGTATCCATCGATCGCAACCACAAAGAAATCGACTTAGAGAAAAAAAAGAGAATGGTAAGGCTCTGATACCACTTGTAAGAATAAATAAAGGGGGAGCAAGCAATCCTTAATCTTGCAGAATCATACCAATACCATTCATGTATATGAAGAACAAGAAGCCATGTTGCACCCCAAAGAATATCATGCTGTAGTTATCAAGGAGGTTTAAACATAGATACCTGTATCCATCGCAGTAGTTGAAACCCTTGCAGAATGAGTGATGAATCAATGCTTGGTCGACTAGTGTGGTTTTCCTCAGTTAAATTTTCCTTTTTCCTTAGGTTTTCTTAGCTCTTTGACTCTAATGGGGTAGAGCAAGGAGGGCGGCTAGATGATTTAACATATTGGGAAACCATAACTTAGGAGCCTTTATATTTTGACCTAATAGGATCCCATTAAGCCTATATGGGCCAAAATGTGGTATCCACTCATTAAGCCTCATACCCTTTTGTTAAAGTCTACAGGCTTTGCATAAATGAATCACTTGATTTAACCCACTTACAAGATAGCCCATCAATACAATTGTTTCATTGAATATGTAAGCCCATTTAATAGAGATTAAAACCTAACACCGCCCAGATGGCATCCTTCATTTCCACGACTCTGATTTCGGCAAAATCTTCCTTGGATTTCGATCAAATGTGTACATCCAGCAGAGTCCGACGCCAGCTCATGTAAAAATTGAAAGTCTTCCTATAAGCTCACTGAGTACTGTTGTGGGAGAGATTCAAAGTAGAGGTATCTTTCGGGCTCGTGGACAAGTCATTGTCGGAAATATCATACTTCCATTGTAAGAACTCAACGAAATAAAACAGGGAATCCAACGCAAATATCTTTGGAAGGGTGATGAGGAGCTTCCTGTGGTAGCGGTGGAAGCACAGTTCAATGTTGGTGCGGTGCTCTGTTTCCAAGCTAATTACAGAGACCAACAAGGGGAAGAAGAAAAGATAGAGGGATAGGTGGAAAGAGAGAGAGAAAGAGAAAGAGAGATGATAGGAGGTGAAGGATGGCCTTGGAAAGTTGTTTAAAAAATCTGATCTTCCTCGTAAAGAACAAACCTAGAAGATGTAAGAGAAGTGTCTCCAATCTGATTATTTATTGTCCCGGCCAAACTCTTTGAATTCTTCTTTATCAAAATGTCTTAGGCAAAAACAAACCTAGAAGAATCTATCCAATAACAGTTTTGGACTGATGTAAGAGAGAGAGGGAGGGAGGAGAGCCTGAGCTACGTTAATGAGGGAGAGAAGAGATAGAACTATCTCAGCGAAAGCTTAGCTTTCAAGAGAAAATCATCTCTTCCATTGCAGAGAGCGTGTAACAAATGAAAGCTACAGAACTCTCTCTCTCTCTCTCTCTCTCTCTCTGTGTGTGTGGCGAGTTAAACAATCGGTTATGCAAACGGCAAAAATAAGCCTGACGTGGTTCCAAGAAAGAATTACTGGCGATGCGATTTCTTCAGCAATTTCATCACATTGATAATCTGTAGATATTCCAACTAGGTACCTACCAATAAACCGAAAGATGTCAAATGAACTCCTTCAACAGCGTCTCTATCCATCCCTGGCGCATAAGAGCGTGGGTCTGCATATCAGCATATGAACTCAGAACTCCTTCAACAACATCGACCAGAACTGTCAGAAAAGAGAATAGCTTCTCTATCCACTCAAGGTGAAGTGTTTCGTGTGGGATCACTGGTGAAGAATTAGCAGACCCGTTTCCTTGGCGATGATTCTTACCCCACCAATAGAAGGGATGAAGGATAATATTGGGTTTTTAAAAAAATTATATGTTGGGTAATGTCACATTTGTATGGATTTTGACGGATCATAGGGTAAATGTAGTCAATTGTCAGTAATGATAGAGTTAGTCAATTAGCCAAACACAATAGGGTAGCTTAAGAAATTTGTGAAATTTTGAATTATGAATTCCAAAAGAACATTTTATATAGTTATGTGTTATATTTCCTGAGATTTGCTCTGGTTCCCTTTATTTGCAATACAAATGCTAAACTGAGATATTTATATACCGCCATTCACGTTTTCGAGCATTTGTTTGACATGTAAAAAAATAATGATTATTAAATCATAAATGTATTTTTTGACAATTTTATATTCTGAAAAATAAAGCATTTTTATACCTATTTTTTTATACAATTTTGTATCCTATCTGTAATCAAAATTTTTAACCAAATTTAAGGCATCAGAGCATTTAATGATGGGATCCATACTTAACACCCATTTTAAACAAAAAAGATGAATGCAAAAACGGTTTAAAATATGAACTGTATTTACATTCATAAACCTAAAAAAAGAAAAATATGTATTGTACATTGCAACCAAGTTCAGCCCTTAATTATTTTTTTGTGCGTAGTTAAAAGTTACTTAATTAATGGTAATTAATTCAAATATGTTTTTCTTTTTTTTTTTGTATTTTTTTCGTAGTGGTTTTCATGTTATGTTGATTTCATGTCATTATAAAATTTGGCTTGAGGTTCCAACAGCCTATGTAGCAGAGTTAAACCATTTTGTAATACATGCCCCTGACTGAGGTACCAATAAACAATCTTACCAACCTTTAACTCTTATCCATTTGGCAATAATATCCACTCCCACTAGTTAAAGGGGAAAAAAGTTAAAAAAAAAAAAAGTAAAAATAGGGTTGCTCGCATTTTTCATTTGATCTCATTGAAAAAAAGTAAAAAAAAAAAAAAAAAAAAAAAAAAAGAGAAAAAGAAGCACCAGCCACCAAATTGTATGTATCTGATTTCTAAACATATTGGAAAGAGCTTCTCTCTCTCTCTTCAAATTTTTAGCTGTTTACTGACCGTTATCGCCGTTGGTTGCTACTCCCGCCCGAGCTGAGAATGACTCCTCCAGAACCCAGTCTCGTAGAACAGATCCCACATCTCCTTATCAAGCTCAACAACCTCCTTGGACGTTGCATCCAATTCCAATTCTGAGTCCACCGGCATCAGATGTATCTCGAACTCGTTATCGTCGCACCCGTTGGGGCAACCCAGCCGCCGAGGCAAGAGACTCCCTCCCTTTCTTCGGTGTTTTCTCTTCTTCAACGCTTTCCGGCAGAGACCGGCTGGTACCTTGTACACTGTCAGGACCAGCAGGTTCACGAGCCCACACGGGCAGCAGCAACATACCGCCACGCACTCTGCCGCCGTCTCACCAGCTAACTCGCCGAACCCCATTCTGACCGAGGGTTCCTGATTCCCCAAGCACGGTCCGCGACGGTTCAAAGAGGGAGGCAACGCGAATTGCCGAGTCATGGTTGGTTGGTAGCCATTTTGAAGCATATTGGACAAGTTTCGAGTTTATCCGGTGGGAGAATGGAACAAGGAAAAGCACGATCTATCTCTTGTCCTCTATCGCGCGATCTCCCTTTCCACGTTTTATGAATTAGGTCCCTGATATTCTCAAGAAATCAAACTTATTTTTTGATTTCGAACGGATTGATCCCAAGGAAAACGAGATCCGGGCCGTTGGAAAGATATAAATGAAGCTCTTGAATCCTTGAGATTGAGCCTGCTGAGAGTGGGAGATCATAGAATAGAAAAACGGCCGATTGAAGATCCCCTTAATTAATTTCTATGAACTCAAGGAGAGGAGAGTGATACCAGAGAGATACACAGGAAGTGAATCGAACTGATATCAGGCTCTCCCGAGTTCTCTCAACGGGAGGCTCCAACCGGCCACCTTGGAGAGTAGAGCCACGGTGACAATTCTTCCCCAATTGCTCTCTTCTTTTCATACATATATCATTACCAAACTCTTCGGAAAATCAGGTGTTTTTTCACGGTATTATCGATCAATCGATCATCGATCCGTCTTTGACAAGTTCGCCCCTTCGAGTCGTTCTACTTCTGCATCGACGAAGTCTGACTCGCGAAATTTGCTCATTGTTTGACACTGAATGGAAAGGATGTATTTTGCATTTAACCTGCCAGTCCCCACCAGAAATGAAGCTCTTTTTTTTTTTTTTTTCCCTGCCAATTCCATTCTACAACAGAGCTATATTTATTAGGGGTGAGCAAAATGGGTAGGTTGTACTCTGAATCGATCTTGAACCAACATTAGGGTTTGATTCTAAATTCTTAGAACTGACCCATTCAGGCTGGTTCCAAGGGGTTTACCCTACCCAAATCAACCTAATAAATCAGCCTTAGTTGACTTTAGTGAAACCGATCTTCTTGAAACCTGCCTTTGAACCTGATGGAGGCCCATCTCACCCCTAGGGGCGGCAATTCCTAGGATGAGGATAAGTTTAACTAAGATCCAAGAATTCAAGATAAGCAAGGGATCCAAGAATCCAAGATTAACAAGACTCTTCCAAGATTAGCAAGATAAAGCAAAACTCTTCCAAGACTCTTCCAATATTAGCAAGATAAAGCAAGACTCTTTCAAGATTATCAAGAAAGACTCCAAGAAGCATCATGATTAGCAAGATAATCCAAGATTCATGCATCTAGGGAGATCGGACGGTGGAGATCAAACCAAGGAGAGTTCGATCCTATCAGATTAGATATTTGGATCTATCCTAGTTGTTATTTCCTAGTTCTTTTACAATTTTCAAATGTATTATAAATACTGCTATTTTCCCAAAATTATTAATCAATTCATACTTCATATTTTCAGAATTTCTTCAAGTTCTCTTCTTCCTATTTTCGCCACCTTTTCTCTCTCCTAGAGAATTCGGTGTTCTTCGCTAGAAGCTAGCGATCGCCCGGTGCTTGCATAGCCAGCCCTATTTTCACCACATTTATTAAGAATTTTAGTAATATCATGGCTCTCATTACTGAATGCTTGAAAAATGGTAAATTTCAATGGGGAGAAGAACAAGAGCAAAGTTTTGCTCTCATAAAAGAAAAATTATGTACTGCCCCTGTTCTTGCCTTACTAGACTTTAATAAATTATTTGAAGTTGAATGTGACGCTAGTGGAGTTGGCATAGGGGCTGTATTGTCCCAAGAGAAAATACCCATTGCTTTCTTCAATGAAAAATTATGTGAAGCCAGGAGAAAGTGGTCTACTTATGACAAGGAGTTTTATGTTGTGATTAGAGCCTTGAAGACATGGGAACACTATTTAATTGCAAAAGAATTTGTTCTCTATACTGACCACTAGGCCCTAAAATATCTTAGTGGGTAAAGGCAATTAAGAAGTGATTTACATGCCAGATGGTCTGCTTTCTTAGACAAGTTCCCATATAAAATTGTGTATAAGACAGGACAGCAAAATAAAGTGGCTGATGCACTTAGTAGGCGTGTCGCTCTCATCAAGACCCTCAGTGTTGAGATTGTGGTTTTGAGTGCCTAAAAGACTTATATGCCCAGGATGAAGACTTCCAACAGGTATGGGAGAAATGTGTGAACAAGCAGCCAGCAGATGACTTCTTTATTTATGATGGATTCCTTATGAAAGGAGAGCAACTGTGTATCCCTTGCACCTCCCTCCGCGAAAAGATCATCAGGGATTTGCATTGGGGTGGATTAGCAGGACACTTGGGAAGGGATAAAACAGTAAAAGCAGTTAAGGGGAGATATTACTGGCCGAAATTGAGAAGGGACGTCTCTACCATCGTAAGCATGTGCTATGTTTGTCAGACAGCTAAGGGACAAACCCAGAACACAGGTCTCTACATGCCCCTACCCATTCCTACTGCTATATGTGAAGACTTGTCCATGGATTTTGTTCTCGGCTTGCCAAAGACCCAGAGGAACATGGACTCCGTCTTCGTGGTGGTTGATAGGTTCTCAAAAATGGCTCACTTCCTCCCATGCAAGAAAACAATAGATGCATCCGCTACAACCAAATTGTTTTTCAGGGAGATTGTCCGTTTGCATGGAGTACCCAAGACCATCACGTCAGATCGTGACACACGGTTCCTTTGTCACTTTTGGATGACCCTGTGGAGGTTGTTTGATTCATCACTTAATTTCAGTAGTACAACCCATCCGCAGATAGATGGACAGACAGAAGTGGTAAACTGGACCTTAGGGAATTTAATTCGCAACATATGTCGGGAGAGGCCAAAACAGTGGGACTTCGCCATTGCCCAGGCTGAGTTCGCCTATAACAATGTAGTGCACAGTTCTACAGGTAGATCTCCATTCTCCATTCTCAAGTGTTTGATGTAGGTGATGAGGTTATGGTCTTCTTAAGGAAGGAAATGATTCCCGTAGGTACTTACAAAAAGTTGAAGCCTCGGAAGTATGGTCCATATAAGATCATGAAGAAGATTAATGACAATGCCTATGTAGTGGATTTACCGGATCATATGGATATATCCAAGACCTTCAACGTTGCTGACCTTCATTGGTACCTGCCGGAAATAACACTTGTCTATCATAGTCACAACTCGGGGTTGAGTTCTCTCCAAGTGGGGGAGAATGTGGGGGAGAATGATGGAGTCCATCACAAGGCCCATCTCACCCCTAGGGGCAGCAGCTCCTAGGATGAGGATAAGTCTAACTAAGATCCAAGAATTCAAGATAAGCAAGGGATCCAAGAATCCAAGATTAGCAAGATAAAGCAAGACTCTTCTAAGACTCTTCCAAGATTAGCAAGATAAAGCAAGACTCTTCCAAGATTATCAAGAAAGACTCCAAGAAGCATCAACATTAACAAGATAATCCAAGATTCATGCATCTAGGGAGAACGGACAGTGGAGATCAAACCAAGGAGAGTTCGATCCTATCAGATTAGATATTTGGATCTATCCTAGTTGTTATTTCCTAGTTCTTTTACAATTTTCAAATGTATTATAAATACTGCTATTTTCCCAAAATTATTAATCAATTCATACTTCATATTTTCAGAATTTCTTCAAGTTCTCTTCTTCCTATTTTCGCCACATTTTCTCTGTCCTAGAGAATTCGGTGTTCTTCGCTAGAAGCTAGCGATCGCCCGGTGCTTGCATAGCCAGCCTGGTTTCTCATTGCTTCCACGCTACGCCAGAACCAGTGGCGGAGCTAGTAATTTTCTTTGGGAGTCAAGTTATTTAGATATTTTTTTGTTTTATGATAATGAAAAAATTATGTTAACAAGTCAATTACATTATATAGATTTGCAACACAAACAACAAAATAAATATCATTGGAAAAAGTAAGAAATGCAAAAATGATATTAGGGGTGAGAGGACTTTCATATCTGTTGGTTATAGGCTTTGTGACAACTCTTAAACCCCGCAATTACCACTCAGGATTTCCTACTCACTTTTCCTACCCACTCTCTATCTGCCATGAATTGGAGCCACACATCTCTATTATGAATTGAGAGATGTGTGGCTGTAATTCAGGGCTGGTAGAGGGTGGGTACAATTACTACTTAATTCTCAATGTCAAACTTATTTTTCATATGGTCTAATTTCTTGCAAAAAAACAATAAGATAGAAAATAGATAGGACTTTGAGAAAAATAGGGTAGAAGGTTTTGAGGGTTAAGAGAGTTAGAGAACCCTCCTTAACATTTTAATGGGGCTTTTTTTTTTTTTGGGGGGGGGGAGGGGGTTGGTAGGACCCACTTTTGTCAATACAAAAGTTTATTGGTTTTAACAAAAACCACTTTGCTAATTATTTCATTATGGTTTGTCCTTTCTTGGAACCAAATTTGCCTTGAAATAAATCCTAAAATACTTTTAAGGATGTGAAGATTTGAACCCAAGCATTCATGGTTATAAAGGCCATGGTCTCACTTGACCATTAAGTTACTTAAGTGATTTGATAATTTGTTTTCACTTTAATATTTTAATGAGTACAATAAGTAGTGTACAAGATAATATTTACAAAAGTTAAATTTAATTTATGAGTTTTTAACCATATAATAATAATAATAATAATAATAATAATAATAATAATAATAATAATAATAATAATAATAATAATAATAATAATAATAATAATAATAATAATAATCTACATATTAAGTTATCCAAATTAATCATTGAAGATAATATAAGTTATAAACTATATTTATATTTATTAAAAATCAAGTTTTTAAAGAACTTTTTTTTTTTTGTGAAGAGGGAGAGTAAAGAAAATTCAAGTTCTGTGGGTGAACCTTGGAATTAACCCTAGAACGACCTTTATAAGGTAGTTTTTGGTTCCAAAAACCTAAAAACGACTCCTACAAGGCAGGTTTTAGGTTCTTCCGTACCCCTAACATATATACTCTCTCTCTCTCTCTCTCTCTCTCTCTCTCTCTATATATATATATATATATATATATATATATATATATATATATATACTTCCTCCTCTCTTTTTTCACACATGGGCATATTTATTTTTAAATTAAATCATTAAAAATATTACAATTCAAAATTAAAATCTGTATGGGCCTTCGTTGTCTCTCTCCCTCCCATTTTAATAGTCATTATTTTTAAATCTTCTATCCCCATTAAGGTGGTGTTCGATAAATCTAAAATCTGAAGTCTATAAAAAAAAAAAACTCTAAAAGACCTCTAAAATCATTTAGTGGAAAATTTGCTTTTATGCTTTTGCAAACATCTGAATATAGCGGTGTTGTTTGATAATTTGAATGTTGGGATATGCTGTGGGGCATGCACACTTCTGGGATAAGAGCTGAAAAACAAAAAGTATTATTTCGTTTTTACAGGAGCACACCCACTGGAGATCACATCTCCTCCCCCATTGTCATCATCGGGAGATGTTCCCAATACACGGTGGGGATGTGCTATGGGGCGGAGATGTGAACTCCACCCACTGTGCTTAGTGAGGAATAACCGCGTCGTTGTTCCTTCTCTCCCCATCGTCCCATCTCTCTTTCCCCCTCTTCCAATGAAATATTTTTCTTCTTTTTTTTTTGGTTATCCTCCATCAACAATGAATGGTCTACGACCCTAGTTCGGTGACTTTGTTCACTGTAGTGAAGAGGAAGAAGATGAGGAGGAGGTGGAAGAAGTAATAGAAGAAGAAAGAGAGAGGGAAAAAGAGATGGTGAGGATAATTGAAAAAAAAAATGATTATAGCTGATAAGGGCAATTTTTGGGCCCTAATATCAATAAAAGTAATATTTTAAATAAAATTTCAAAAATAGATTTACTTTTTAAAAATAATATCAATTAAGGGCAAAAAATACTGTTCATCTTCTTCCTTTTACAATCCATTCATCAGCGCCTCCGCCCGCCTCCACCTCCGCCCACCTCTGCCTCCACCTGGCCAAGAAACCACTAAACTTAACATTTTCCGGGAGGTTAGTGTTCGAGCTTCACTGGTATGCATTCTCTGACAGCAAGGCGTGGGAGACAGGCAACCCAAACTAAGTTTGTCCCTTTGTGCAACTGTTGTGAATAACTTGATGAGAAAAGGAGGTTTTTTGTTGGACCGAGGTTGGCCACTTTTTATCAGTGAGTTTGGTGTGGATCAGAGAGGCACCAACATAAATGACAATAGGTTCTTGAATTGCTTTCTTGGTGTTGTAGCCCAATTCGATTAGGATTGGGCGTTGTGGACACTGGTTGGGAGTTACTACCTGAGACAGGGGGTGGTGGCGATGGATGGGACTTATGGGGTTCTGAGTTGGAACTGGAATAACACCCGTAATTCAACCTTCATTCAACAGATCTCTGCACTCCAATCTTTGTTCCAAGGTATATGTATGTTTGATCAGTTGTGTTTACATTTAACCTTTTAATTTGAATATGGTAAAATTAATGCAGGTCCAGGTCTTTCTTCAGAGGTGAGGCCAGACAAAGTAATATTCCACCCATCATCTGGCCTTTGTGTGCTAAGGAAATCTCTGATTGAGCCATTAAAGCTAAGTTCTTGTACTGAATCTGAAGCCTGGAGCTACACACCCGAGAAAACTTTATCGCTCAAGGACACAAACTTGTGTTTACAAGCTAATGAATTGGGAGAGGCAACCAAGCTTGGGATCATCTGCAGTGACTCGAGTTCGAGATGGGATGTGATATCGGACTCGAAGATGCACATTTCTTCTAAGCTTGCAAATGGTAGCATCGTGTGCATTGATGTCGACTCTAACACTAACACCATCTAAGTTGGTTGAACCAGCAATGTTGCCAGAGGTGGGTGGAGGTGGCGAAAGTAACTGAAGATGTTGTCGGAATTGTCAAAGGTGGCGGGACTGATGAATGAATTGCAAGAGGAAGAAGACGAATGATATTTTTGCACATTATTTAAAAAAAAAATTAACATATTTTTGAAATTTTATTAAAAATATTACTTTTATTGATATTAGAGCCCAAAAGTTACCCTTATCAGATATGATCCCCAAAAAAATACATAATAGTTTCTTATTTCTTTCCAAAAGCAGCGTAGAGTAGCTGGTTTGTCCCTTATTTCGGCGGCCAAAATCGCATCCGGGAGAGAGAATGAGAGATGAGACAGCAACATTTGGTTTTTGATTTTTATGAATGGGCACGACCGGTGGAATCAAGGTTTTGTTTGCTACCTCGCGATCAGACGCAACTCAAACGCTGAACAGGAGATGTTTTTGGTGTTTGGAGGAGCTCCAACTGCTGAAAAAGCAATAATTTCAGCGTTTGAAGGCCCATTGAGCGCTATTAAATACCACACCACCTAAATCCCTATTTTCCTCTTAAACCTCTCTTAATCCCTTTTGATTCTAATTAATAAAGTAGGGGTATAAGTTAGATATATAAATTGGGTTAAGGGTCAATCCTAAATATGAAAAACCATTAATGCTCCTTTTAATGGGTTATCGGAGTTTTATTACTTTTTTTTATTAATTTAATATAGATTTATTTCATGGACTATTTTGGTTAAATATTCAAATGCAATAAGAAAACACTTAATGTAAGCCTTTGATTATCTTTAACAATTCAATTTTGAAATTAGTAATTTAATTTGGTTATTAATCTCATGTTAAGTACATTTTTGGTCTTATGGGGCTATACAACGAGGGATAGTGCCCATCTCCAATCTTGGTGACACCAAGAGAATGTATGTATTGGCTCTCGATGACACTTTTATATAAAAATAATAGAAAAATTCCAAATTAGTATCCTGTACTTTAGACTAGAGATAGTCTCACTACAGTTGCTTTAACTCCTGAAAATTAAAATATTGGTTAGTTCAAAAATGGTTAATGTACGTTTAAGTGACATGTTAAAAAGACAAAAATGCACTTCGCATATCATCTAATTTTTTTTTTTTTTTTTTTTTATCAACTACTCCCACATAAATCCACTTAAACAAATATTGGGGGTCTAACAGCGAATACATAGGCATTGGAATACGTTCAAAGAGAATCTGACGGCTTGCTTCTCATTTAGTTTGCTGCTTGACCTTTGTCGAATCGTTGATTCTGAATTGGTGTATGAGAGATGTCATTTTTGTTTTTCTGTTGGGTCTTTAATTGGGTTTTATTCCATGTTACGTTGAATGAATTTGTTCATAATGCACGAATCTACACTTGTTTGAAGGTTCTGGTATTTAGGAGTAGTGCAACTCAGACTGTCACTTTTCATGTATGTTCTGTTGGCATTCATTTATTGAATTCTAATAAGAATCAAGTCATTTTTTGAAGCTAAGGATTGACCTAAAATCTTGATAATAAACCAGACGTTTTGACAATTTCATGAACTTTTAAAACTCTGGATCTATTGGTTACATCCTTATTTTAATCTAGTGTTAACCGTCTGGAGTTTCTTCGATTTCTTTGCACTAGATTAAAAATTTAGTCCTTTGCTCTTGCTATCACCTTCCACCTTCCTGCCTCAAAATGAGTTTACTTTTCGTTTTCTTGTTTGAAATGGAGGTCGGTCACAAACAAGTTGTTGGAAATTAATTAAAATTTCTTGACAATATTGCATTCCTTTAACACGTTAACAGATTAGTGCTCTATGAGCAAATTAATGCACATGATATCTCTGCATCCCGCCAGACTCTAGCTGTTGCTTGCCTTTCTCCCTCCTTGCTGGAATATATATAAGATCTAGAACTGTGTGCCTTTCAACCATTCTTGCAGATTATCGATTAAAATTGAAATTGGTGAAAATCTATTGCATTGGAGCTGGGCGTGTCGGTGGATCTACCATGGTTGTCATAGCACTCTAGTATTCTTCAATTGAAGTGGCTGTTGTTGTAATAGAGAAGGCTCTGATCCTTTTTCTTCTCAGCCTCTCTGACAAGCTTTTATATACCTTCTGTATTTTCTGCCATTGGACCTGCTACCCAAAGTTTCTGCAACTTTCATCTTTACAAATGAAACAAATTTATTTAAGTTTTCTAATAATTGTCATCATCGTTAAATCAAGACGGAAAAAAATGATTTTACACTTTTAACCTTTCGTTAACTCTTTCAGATTGTCCGATCAAACCTATTTTGCAAATTACGTTTCTACCCTTCCTTAATGAAGGAGGGATTGAGATTTCAGAGTATTTGTTTGGTGGGTTTCCCTTTCTCAACTGGAGTACTGATTGTGTAACTGCAGATTGCCCATCTGGTCAATATGCTCAAAACAAATCCGCATCTGGGTTCTTCTTTTTCTTAATACCGTTTCTGTGCTGCTTTTTTTCTTCTTTGGGGGTATCATTTCAATATGGTTTCCCTGTTTTCCTTACTTTTGCAGTGTCGAGATTGGTGGTTTGGGGAAAAGGCCAGTGTCGAGGCAGTCTTTGGCCTCATCTTCGTCCCCTTTTGACGGCCAACCTATCTCAGATATCTGCACCTGCATTGACGAGGAAAGAGGAGCATTGCAAAAAACCAGAAACTACGAGATTTGAACCCAGAAAGAAGTGAAAACGAAGAAACCAAAAGAAAAAAAAAAGACTGGAGCGGGTAGGGGGGCGCAACCCAGAAAGAGCTGCAACCAACTTTCTCTTTTTGCTCATTTGAGTCGCCATGACTTGGAGCGGGTAGGGGGCGCAACAGCTGTTGCTCCCAATGGATGGACACTTACAGAGAATCTCGATAGGTTTCAGCTCATCTTGACTCAACAACGGTTCTTGCTCCATAATCCATCAGCGTTCAACCTGTAACATCCCACTGAAGTGTTGGAACGGGTGACCATAGGCCCTCGATTTGGAATCCTCAACGTGTACGAGAATTCACTGGTCATGTGAAAAGCCATGCATTGATGGAGTAGCTTAATAATATCATCCCTATAAACAGACTACAACACATCAATTTTTTTAGTGGAGCACAAGAAAAACTTGTTAGGAATCCTCCTGTGCTTCCCAAATGTAATCCATAGTTACAGACTCTGTGTAGATTTTGGTGATACCTTTAGAATATAATCTGTAACTACACTGGCCTCCTGCCCCTCCAGTGTTGCTGCCTGCAGGTATACAAAAGGAATTCAAACTCCAGGGAACCAAACCTCGGAAATAGGATTCTCTTCTTATAAGAAAAACATTTGGCAATAAAAAGGAAAATTAGAAATGGAATGAGCTGAAAAAACTTTAAGTGAAGCTAACCCACTGGACCTAAAGTACTTTTCAGCACCAAAAAACCAAAATTTTGTCTCCTTGGACAAAATATTGGAAAAGAAATTTGTAAAATCATGCATATCTCATCAAAGTAGAGGTTCACGTTGCAATATAAGAGTTTGATTTTCTTGCCTTCATGTAGATATCTTCAAGTGGCTTAATACCTAAGATGGAAATTAACTTTAAATACTGTGAACCATATCTTAGTGGAAAATTACCTAGATTACCATTTAATAAAGGAAGAAAATGAAAATTATCTAAATTACCATTTAATAAAGGGAGAAAATTATAAGAATTGTTAGATATTGTGCACTCAGATGTTTGTGGTCCATTAAATGTCAAGACACATAAGAGAATGGATTACTTTGTGACCTTTATTGATGATAGCTCTAGATTTGGATATGTTTATTTGATCAAAAGAAAATCTGAGGTATTAGAAAAATTTAAAGAATACAAGTTAGAAGTAGAAAACCAATTAGGAAGAAAAACAAAGATATTAAGAAGTGATAGAGGTGGTGAGTATATATCTAATCTATTTAATGATTTTTATATACAAAATGGGATAAAACATCAATTAACCATGAGTTATACTCCACAACAGAATGGAGTTGCTGAACGTAGGAATAGAACTCTACTTGACATGGTAAGGTCAATGCTATCACACTCCAATCTAGGAACACATTTCTTGGGTGAAGCATTAACTACAACAATTTATATTCTAAAAAAAATACCAACTAAAGTGAATAAATTGACACTTCACGAAATCTGGACTAGTAGAAAACCAAACCTATATAATATTAAAATTTAGGGTTCTATTGCCTATGTTAGAGTTCCTAGTTAACTAAGAAACAAACTAGATAACAACAACATAAGATGCACCTTTATAGGATATTAAAAAAACAACAAAGATTACAAATTCATAAATCATAAATCTGATGGATCTATTGAATTCATAGAAAGTTGGGATGCTGTGTTCTTAGATGACCAAATAAAAGATGAAAATGATAGTGTCTTGACTCAATTATTTGAAATAGAAAAGGAAGATGTACAAAAAGAAACATATACAGCAAAGAATGATACATTAGGAAAATTTCAATGAGAAAGGTTTCCCTTTTCCAAATTGAAAGATTATTATACCTTAAATGAAGAATCATTAGATGATCCAACAAGCTATTCGGAGGCTATGGAAGCACTCAATAAAGAAAAATGGGAAGAAGCCATAAATGAAGAACTCGATAAAAGACCAATTGGAAGCAAATGGATCTTCAAAAAGAAATTAAAAGTAGATGGTTCTATAGAAAATACAAGGCTAGGCTTGTAGCAAAGGAATATACACAAGTTGAAAGTATAGATTATGATGAAACTTATTCACCAGTAGCAAGATTTACTTCCATTAGAATTTTAATGTCCTTAGTTGCACATTTTGATTTAGAGTTACGTTAGATGGATGTAAAAACCACTTTCTTAAATGGAAAGCTAAATGAAGAAATTTATATGACACAATCAGAAGGATACATAAGAGAAGGGCAAGAAAACAAAGTATATAAATTGAACAAGTCTCTATATGGACTAAAGCAATCCTCTAGGATGTGGTATTAGGCTTTTCATAATTCAATCACAAAACTAGGGTTTATCCCAAATCCATTCGATCACTGTGTTTACTCAATGAATAGTGGGAATTCATTTATTATACTCTCCTTATATGTTGATGATATTCTAATAGCTAGTAATAATATATCTGTGATAAATGAAACAAAACATTGGTTGAGTACTAATTTTGAAATGAAAGACATGGGAGATTCTAGCTATATATTTTGAATAAAAATAGAAGAGACAGAAAATATAAAACATTATCTCTTTCACAAGAAAATTATTTACAAGCGATACTTGAAAGGTTTAACATGACAAATTGTAATGGAATCGATACTCCCATTTGCAAAGGAACTAAAATGTCTAAGGAGATGTCACCTAGAAATGAAAGAGAAGTTATATGAAGAATGTTTCGTATGCGCAAGTAGTTGGTAGTTTAATGTATGCAATGTTATGGACAAGACCTGATTTGTCTTATGTTGTTAGTCTTGCTAGTAGATACCAAAGTAATTCAGGAACAACACGTTGGTCAGCCATTAAAAGAATTCTAAGATATTTACAACAAACCAAGGATTATAGACTAACATACTCTTGTGATCAATTAGAATTGATGGGTTACTGGGAGGAGGAGCCATTTCTTGGGCAAGCAAAAAGTAAGACTGTGTAGCCAAATATACTATGGAAGCTGAGTTCATAGCTTGCAGCACATCAGCATCAGAAGGAATTTGGATAAAAAGGTTCTTGGAATAATTAAAAATACCAGGTGCACCTGAAGGAGCTATCAGAATGTTCAATGATAATGACGCGGCCATCAAGATGATAAAGAATGGAGAAATTGGTCCAAAAGGAAAACACATTGACTTGCAATACCAATAATATCTACCAATGGAATGAGATCTTGGTAGAGCACGTGCCGACAAATGAGATGGTTGCTGATCCATTGACAAAGCCCACTGCGGTTAGTGATTTTAAAAGGCATGTGGTGTCAACGGGATTGAGAAGCAACCAAACAACTCGAGCCTAACTGGCCCAGTGGGAGATGTTGGAACGGGTGGCCATAGGCCACCGATTTGGAATCCTCAACGTGTAGGAGAATCCACTGGCCATGTGAAAAGCCACATGTTGATGGAATAGCTTAATAATATCATCCCTATGAACACACTACAACACAGACCAATTACAGTTTTTATTATATGTTATTATTTATTTTCTAGTAAAAATAAATTTGTTTTCTATAAAGTGTTTTTGACTTGTTCACAGGGTGATTATTGGGTCTAAGTTGGATCCATTTCAACCTTTGACTAAGTCAGCAAGAGGATGTTTGGCTTAGAATGGGCTGAGTGATCATGTGGTTTAAAACCATGAGACACTTGTCTCAATCCGAAGGGATAGAACAAGATTAATGTTGATGAAGTTTATCCTTGGTAACGGCTCTTATTTTCTCTTTCATAGGAGAGACGTTGTGGCAATTACCTATAAAAGGGAATGTGTAGAAGTCACAAGAACACCGACTGAATATCCTCTTTATTGGAAGGCTATCAAAACCTCCAAGAAGTTCTGCCCAATTGGGATTGTATTATCAGCTTTGTGAAGCCCAAGGTTGTGTTCAGGCGTTGCTGGATCCATCAAGAAAAGTGGAGTTACTCTTTGTTTTTGCATTTTATTTTGTTACTATTCTGTTATTGTTTTTCATGAAGTAGGGAAGAACCGCTGAGAAATTTAGAGTTACCTTGAAAATTTCCTGACACAGGGAAGAACAATTGAGAAAGCCAACAACGGAAGATCTAGAACCTTTGTTTGTTGCGCAACAAAACAATTAATGAAACCCAACATTAGCTTCAAACAATCTAGTAGACGATGAACAGTAACTCTTCATTGGAGGTGGAGACCGCCACTGCCACTGTCACTCTCTTGGGATGGGGCGAAAGGGAGAGACAACTAAGGGAACAGAGAGAGAGAGAGAGAGAGAGAGAGAGAGAGAGAGAGAGAGAGAGAGAAACTGGACATTTCGACACCACTACTGAGTCACTGAGAGTAGCCCAGATTTCAGATTGCTTGTTCTACAACGGTTGGCTGTAGAACATGGCTCTGATCTGAGATTGAATGATCAGAGATTTGTCAAGCTCTGAGAGACAGATAAAAGAGAGATTTATCGAAAGAGAGAGAGACTTGCAACGGGACATAGCACCGGGACGCATGGACAGGAGCTTGTGACTTGTCTAAAGAGAAAGATTGGCAATGACAGATCGAAAGAGATAGAGAGAGACTATCGTCGACTAGCACCGACAGCCGTGTGGCCGTTGTTGTATGTGACAATAGAGCCAGCGAGCCCGAACTAAAACCAAAAAGGGTTTTTGATCGTAAAAGGGTAGTTTGGGAATTATGGACAAAACTATTAATCATGTGGTGTCACATGCAAGTGGGACCTGACGGTCGAATAACAGTAGGGGAGGACTTGGACAGTTGTTAGAAAACTTAAGTGTATGGCAAAACAATAACTAAACAATAGGGGTACCACTTGTCATTACACTAAATAGTAGGGGTAGTTTAAGAGATTTACTCTTAAAAGTTTTAAGTCACATATGTCATCATGTTTTTAAGTTGTGGTACTAAACTTAGTAGTATGAAATTTTCCCAAACATATTCTTGTAAGTCATAACCGTTTAGGTAACACTAGTAAGTGCGAAGTGCTTTGCACAAGGTAATTCTAGATGATGATAATGATTGAAATGATGCATTCAAAATTTTCTATAAGGTTCATGTACGTTTTATATTTTTTGTTTTTCACTATTAATCGGATGCAGATTTCAAAATTTGAATATGATTACATAAGTACCTCATATTGGGCTACAAAGTTTTGGATATCATCGGCATGTCTACCTATTTGGTTGGACTCTATTTTTGTAATGTTTTATCTTTTTAGTCTATACTCTTTTGTTTACTTATAAAAAAAAATGTAAGATTTAAAGAGGGGAATTGAATGAGGAGAAAATTGTAGTCCAAACTACAGTTTAAACCTCACAATTGAATAGGGATTAAATTCAAAAAATGGGTATTTTAGTTAAAAGGAAGTTCCACAATTTTATTCAGATTTTTAGTAGTAGTGTAAATATGGGTTATAGATGTTTTCAAATTTTCTATAATTTTTTTTATTTCTAAGTGTGTAAAAATAATATTGTTATTTACACATTTTTTATTTAATATGTTAAATATATGATATTATACATGTGTCCAAATGTTTCCTTTTGTAAAATTTATGTATTTTTTATTTTTTGCATTTTTGTATATTTTATAAATTTTTATTGTTTAATTATGACATTAAAGGTTGTCAGATTTGACCCTTAAGTTGAACTATTGATCTCCCCTAAATAGGAAAATAATTTCATTTTTGGTTAGTTTTAGATTATGTATTTTATTTTTATCATCAATAAAAATAATTCTTGTTTATTACACTTGTTTTTTTAATTTGATTAATAAAAAATATCATAAATCTATTTTTTCTACATTTTTGTAATTTTCTATATTTATTTTTATTTAAAAATTTTATTATCTAACTATGGCTTCATGGGTTGACCAATTTAATGTGGATAGTTGAATTGTTTAGTCATCACTTGGATTAAGAATGATTTTGTTTTAGAGTAAGTTTAAAAATATATGGTTTTATACTGTTAAAAGTATTGGACATATATCTAATTAGTAGCATTTATTAGTGAAAAATTAATTTAAATATGGGATTTAATAAGAGAGAATGAGAGTTAATACCTTAAATACAAGAGTTAATGAAGAGGGGGTTAAATGAGGTGAAAAACATTAATTGAAATTACATTTTCAACTTTCATAATTAGATATGGACTAAATAACAAATGTGGGCATTTTGGTCAATAAAAATTTCACACCCTCATATCAGGGCAAATCTGTGCCCACACCGTTCTAACAGCATTTTGCAACCTTGCATTGAGAATATCTCTTCATGGAATAAAACATACAAGTATGGAGAAATTATCAATGCAAAGCAGTAAAGGCTGCTTGAATGGGCTTTGGGCTTTGCCTTGACTGAAGCCGAACTCTATGGATTTCCCTTTTTATTTTTTTCTGTCTTAGTTTTGTTTGTAAACAAGAGAAAAACACACCATATACAAGTATGGAGAAATTATCAATGCAAAGCAGTAAAGGCTGTCTTAGTTTTGTTTGTAAACAAGAGAAAAACACACCTTATACATGTTTGAAAACAATGGCCATAAATAGGTTTGTTGTATCAGTAGCACCCAGAATTGGTGTCTCTTTGTTTCTGTTGTCAACTCCAGGTATGAACTACTTTCTTTTATTTGTTTGTCTTAGTTTAGTTTGAATACAATGGACACGGAGCTTCTTTTAACACCATGTCTTATCTCTCTCTCTCTCTCCAACATCCTCTGATTTAACATCTTTGTTTCCTCTTCACGCTTAGGATTCTAGTTCCATTTCTTATTCAGGTCCGATCTTAGTATCATTGTCGTTTTTCAACAATTCAGCACCATTAGGCTAGGCACCACATACGCATCTCACACTGACCTCATAGCCGCACATCGAGAACATCTCCCATACTTGCATTATATTTATTATTCAATGTGAGATAGATGTTCTCAACACAGGGTGAGATGTGGCTGTGAGGTCGGTGTGGTGGAGGTGGGCTCTATGAGGAGCAGATCCCAAATGCTTACATGGCATTGAGTTGACGTAGTTGCTTGGAAAAATGCCATCAATACCAAACACCCATCTTAGTTTTTCTGACATAAATTTGGTGAAAAGGTTCATTTCAATTTGTTTGGACCCTTTGTTTGATTAAAATATGTGATTTTGATTCTTTTACAAGAAAGAATATAGAATATTGGTAAATATGTGTTCACCTTTTGTTTGAATTTCAAAGGTTCACCAATGAATTAAAAATTGAAAAAAAAAAAAAAGAAAAGGCAGTGTCATTCAAGAATTCTATAGTGGGTCGACCGACGCAGTGATTCAACATTTGCTGATGCACTTGAGTTGCTACAGGAGAGCATTCTTCGGACAAGGCTCCATCAGATGCACAGATATCCTTTTCTACATAATTTGCTTTATTAGTGCCAGTTTATAACAAACCGCATGCATTGTGGAGGCCCTGCCAGTACAGAAAGTATATAGACTGAACCTCCTTATCAGCCTAAACTTCATTGAAGCCTGAAGATCGTTGTAATAAAGTATATTATAGACTGAACCACCTTCCTCTGTTCATTATCTTAAACAATATCAAATAGGACTCATGATAAACTTTTCTATTAATCATACTTTATTTGAATGTGTGATGGAAATGGAAACCTGGCTTTTTGAGTGCCAAGGAGACCATGAAACAAAAAAAATACAAGGTATTAATAATCTTTAATGCATCTTAAGATGTGACAAGCTAATGAATTAAAAAAATAAAACTCCACAAATACTTCAACCCTTAGTTTATACTGAAAAAAAATACTGCATATAATATCTCCTTCATCTCCTTTGAAAGTTGAATGCTCTAATCGAGAAGGCAAAGATGAATGCAAAGAGCACTGTAAAGCCAATTATCACTGCTGAAACCACACCTAAAAAGTCATGTCTAAACCCAAAGTAACTTCTAAGGAACTCCTCCACTGTTTGATCTGTTTCAATCTTGTCTTGTATATCTCCAAACTGAGAAGCAACCAATCCATACAATGTCCAGGCAACAGGGCAAATCCAATAGTACCATCTCCACCACACAGGCATCCTCTGCAAACAACCAAAAAAAAGGCATTAATGACTCTAACTTTTCAAAAAATCTCACACTGGAAAAACAAATAAGGATGACTGAAACTCACTGTTCGCGGGACTATAAATCCTGAGAAAAGGTTCCATATTCCATAGAAAGCAGAAGAAACTATGGCAGCAACATTGTGGTTTGGAGTTACAGCCACTGCCATCATCCCATAGAATGTGAAGTATAGCAAGGTAAAGTACATAAAGAAGAGATACCAAAAGAATTTGGCAGCAGTCCATTCAAATCCAATCATGGCATAGACTATGACCCCATATACCACTGCTTGTACAAAGATATGTGGAATCTCAATCATCACCTACGAGAAAAGGAAAGAAATCTGGTGAGGATGCAAAGATGATTTGATTAATTTTCTCTTAGAAGAAAATTTGGACACGTGCTTTGTTGATCTTCTTAATGAAGGGTATATCAAGTACCTGTCCAAAGGCATAAGGTAAGGCAGAATACATTCCAGCTGCTCTCTCTCTATAAAAGACTGTTCGTTCTACTGCAACGACTGGCTGAACAGAGGAGGCATTTTGTATCCCAAGGAAAAGAACGGCAGCATACATAGATCCCATTGCATTAAATAGATCCTGTTGCCTTGACCTACAATTTCCAATGTCCAGATCAAGCTTAAATGGATGGACAAACAAAGTAGAGAAATAAACTCTATAGAGCTCTATAGCTTCTAACATAAATTACCTCTTGGAGCCGAGATCCCAGAATATTGTACCAAACAGCAAGGCTATAAATGTTGTGAAGATAAATCTCACTGCGATATATGGTGGGTTGCGCCAGTATGACCAGTGTTGTTTCCATAGGCAAGCCATACATTGAGTGAAGAAAGATTGTGAATACATTGTAGGGAAGTAAAGGTCTTTTGAGCCTGGAGGAGGAGTGCTTAATTCTTGAATTAAAGATTTATTCCTCCTGAAACAGACACCAAATATCAATAAATAGCCATAACATTAAGTCGACACAGTTTCAAGAGGAAACTAGAATGTTTAGGTTAACATACCTATGAAGTTCTGAATTCTTGTACACCTCGGTAAAGTTTACCCCTAAAATTTCTTCTTGTGCCATTGTAGTTACCTCTAACATCCATGTAGCAGGATTATAACCATCTTTGATTTTGCTTACTCCTTCAATTCCCTTGATGAAATACAGAAACATACTATCAATGATTTTGCCATAAGAATCGGTAGTCCTAACACAGAACTTTCCCATTTTATAGTTGATTGTTATTTATAAGTTCTCACCTCAAAGTACTTGATCAAATGGCAGGATTGACGCCCTAATGGACCAACATATATTTCTTCTCCTCCTCGCTTCATTAGAAATAACTGTGACCACACATTAACACTTCAGTCTCTCATATAAAAGAATAACATGCAATAGGTTCCGAGTTATTTAATCTGTAACATTCATACCTCATCAAAAGCTTCGAAAATGTCAATGCTTGGTTGGTGAATGGTGCATACTACAGTTCTTCCTGTGTCCACAGTGTTCCTCACTGTTCTCATTACAATTGCAGCAGCCCGGGCATCAAGCCCTGATGTGGGCTCATCCATGAAGATTATAGAGGGGTTTGCAACAAGCTCGACTGCAATGGTCATTCTCTTACGCTGCTCAGTTGAAAGACCATTCACCCCAGGCAACCCAACTAATGCCCCCCTCAATGGGTTTAATTCCACCAGTTCCATGACCTCCTCAATGAACATCTGCTCACATCATGCCAATCTATTAAAACTTAAACTGATTAAAATAACACAAAAAACAGATAAAGACCTTAAACAAACCAACCTTTCTTGTTGAAGAATCAACATCAGATGGTAATCTGAGCCAAGCGGAATATAGAAGGGACTCATAGACTGTAACATGGGGAGAGTGGATATCATTCTGCTCACAATATCCTGATATCCTGGCAAATGTTTCCTGCTTCTTGGGGTAGCCAGATATGGTGATGTTTCCCTCTATATACCCACCAGTTTTCCTTCCAGCCAATACATCCATCAAGGTTGTCTTACCAGCACCACTAACCCCCATTAATGCTGTTAGGACTCCTGGCCTGAAAGAGCCACTCACACCCTTCAAAAGTTCTAAGCGATCTTCATTAACACCTTGATCTTTCATTTCCTACAGGTTTAGAATCAGGAATAGATTCTTAGTTGCGGTTAGTGGGATGATTAAAAACCTCTAGGTCACAAATTTATTTACAACTTTTTGTTAAACTTGAACTTACCTGTGGCATGTCCACAAAGTATCTAACTTCATCAAAGGTGATGGAAAGTGGTTGAAATGGAAGAACCATGCCCCGCTTTTTATGCTGATTAACCTCATCGATTCTTGCAGATGAAGACTCGGATGCAACTCTTATAATTCCATCTTGTTGTTCTGCAATAGTAATCAACGCAATTTATTTATTATCCAGAAGACAGCAAACTTTAAATGCTTCAAATGAGAAGAGATTAATCACCTCCAGATGTGGTATGACCAGAGGAGGTCATTTCTAGGGAGGATAATTCATTATCTTCTCCAGTTCTTGCTTCTCCTTCGTCTGGTAGAACTGCTTGAGGCTTCCCAAATGCTGCAAGGACATCATCCAAGTTTTAGAGCTGGACATTCCACTTCTGGAAATATGGAAATCGAGAAGAGAGTACTCACGATCGAGATAGTGTAGAGCCACAGTGTAAAGGAAATTGAACAGGAACATATATCCAATTGATGCCCCTACTCCAATCCAGTACCAATGTGCTTCTGGGAAGAACCCACGGGATTTAATAACAGTCGCTCCAAGTGGTTCTGTTGAATTTGGAAGAACCTGCAACATCAAAACATATTCACTTTATCCAATTTCAAGTGGAAAATTTCCCTTCTGTCCTAAATCAAGAAACTTACTTGTCTCCAATTCTTCCCTAGGAACTCATTTACTGATATCGCATTCTGCCCATACATCAATGGTGAAATCCAGTAACCCCATATCCACCATTTCTTTACATCATCTGTGAAATTCAAAAAGTTGAGTTTTCAATAAGTACATGGATATTAATACTACAAAGTTGAATTGAATACATGAAACCTTCCAAATGCAGAAAAAAACATGCTCTGAATTTAACTTTTATGTACATACTTCGTGACAAGATAAAACCACCCAAAACTACAAATGTGAGCACTGCAAATGCCCCAAATGTATTTGCAACAATCATATTCCTTCCTGTTGCCCCAATGAAACGGAATAGTGCAGAAGCCATCTGATTGATAAGTAAGAGTAGAAAGTACTGTCTAAAAAACCTGCCATAAGAAAATTTCCCGGGTTAGCAAAACATGTAATGATAATCTGAACAGGAAAGCAAGTGGTGGGCAAAGCATGATCTAGTTCACTTAATCTCTACCTTTCAACATTTGGATCAAATCCAATGACATAATAAGTAATGAATACCCAAATGCCAACTTCTATAAATGTAATTGGTATTTTGAGGATCCATGTGGGGAGTGAATATGCCCAGGCAGGATAGAAGAGGAGATCTCTTTGCTTGTAAAAGACCGGAAGCTTTGCAATTGTCATTGAAATCTCTGATAATCCATTGAACATAACCGTGATAAGAGCAAAAAACAAAGCACCCATATAAATTCCACCATCAGTAGAATCATCTTGATGCATCTCGGTACGTAGGAAGAGAGTCATTGTGATGAAAGCCAGAATTGCAAGCTGGAAAAAGGGAGGTAAGTATGAATTAGTATCATTATTTGGGGTTCAAGATCAATACTTCAGTAAATCTAACTTACTTGTGCCATCTTGAAGAAGTAAACAAATGAATTTCTCTTCATCAGCAAGATCTCTCTTGACATGCAAGCTTTAAACAACTCCTTTTTGCTAACGCCATACTTTTTAGTTGTCAAAGCAGCTGCGTGATTCTTTGTCTTGTCAAATGGAGTTGAAAGCTCATCACTAATTTTTTGGCCAACATGAAATGACTGGAATGCCTCGGCAAATTCCTTAACAGTGACAAATCTATATGGTTCAAGTTTACGAGCCCAGTACTGTTTCTGATCTTTCTTTGATGTCACCTATCATATGCAGAAAGAAGTCAATATTCACAAAGAGGAAGTGGATACCAAAAGAGTTGGAAAAAAGGTCTAAACTTTTGGGCCACACTTACTTCTTGTAAGAAGTCAGCAACTCCTTTTCTTTCTGGACATTTGAAGCCCATAGATTCAAAGAAATCAAGCACATGTTCACGGGGGCCCTGATAAATAACCTGTCCATCTGAAAGGAGAATGATGTCATCGAAAAGATTATATGTCTCTGGTGCTGGCTGGAGGAGGGAGATGACAGCAGTCCCATTCAGGATGTGTATGGACTGCCTTAGTGAACTGACAATCTGATAAGTTGTTGAACTGTCCAAACCAGTAGATATCTCATCCATGAAAAGTGCCCTTGCTGGTCCAACCAGCATCTCCCCTATAACAATAGTTTCAAAATGGTCAAGACAATAGAAGTTAGAAAAAGAAAAGTAATCCATTAGTTGCTCCCAAGTTCATCTACCAATTGTAACATGTAACAGAAAAGGGTAAATCCAAAGAAAAAAAGCTAGAATAGAATAGGAAAAAGATCCATTTAGCGGTTGTAGAATAAGTTGATCTACCAGTTGTCACACGCTTCCTTTGCCCTCCAGAGATACCCCTCAACATTTCATCACCGACCATGGTATCAGCACATACATCCAGTCCCAGAATCTGTTAGTTTTTAGTGGAGCACAAGAAAAACTTGTTAGGAATCCTCCAGTGCTTCCCAAATGTAATCCATAGTTATAGACTGTGTAGATTTGGTGATACCTTTAGAATATAATCTGTAACTACACTGGTCTCCTGCCCCTCCAGTGTTGCTGCCTGCAGGTATACAAAAGGAATTCAAACTCCAGGGAACCAAACCTCGGAAATAGGATTCTCTTCTTATAAGAAAAACATTTGGCAATAAAAAGGAAAATTAGAAATGGAATGAGCTGAAGAAACTTTAAGTGAAGCCAACCCACTGGACCTAAAGTTCTTTTCAGCTCCAAAAAACCAAAATTTTGTCTCCTGGGACAAAATATTGGAAAAGAAATTTGTAAAATCATGCAAATCTCATAGAAGTAGAGGTTCACGTTGCAATATAAGAGTTTGATTTTCTTGCCTTCATGTAGATATCTATATCAGGATCAGGTTTAATATTTGCGGCCTTTTCTCTTCTTGATAACTCTGTCAACATATCTGCAGATTGTGCAAAGGCATATCAAGTGATTAACTCTTCAATACTCCAAATGAATTGAGTAAATATATTATTAATAAGAAAGGATCTACAACTTACCATATCTCTCTCCAACACCCTGACATCTAGCAGAGAAAGCGAAGGTTTCTCTAACCGTCATTTCTCCAATATGGAGATCATGTTGACTGATATAGGCTGATGTCCTCTGAGGGACAAATTCATCCATTCCATGACCATTGTAAGTTACTCTCCCGGCAACCTGGCGATTTGGAAATAAATATATTCAAATAAGAAGATGAATAGTCAAATAACTTTCCAAGAGCATTCATGCTAACTAATAGAAAGCTGTAGAAAGCTGAAGGAATCAGAAGTAAACCGAAAATCCTTTACCTTTAGATCTGGATCAAGCTTCCCCGCCAAAGCCAACAACAGAGTTGTCTTCCCTGAGCTTGGGGGTCCTAATAACAAAGTCATTCTGCATATCATAGAAATAAAATAAGAAATGAATTAGGATTTCGCATTAAAATTGAAAAGCAACAAAGCCAACCATATTCCAATTCAAAATATAAGCATAATCTTCACACCTGGAAGGCTTTATAATTCCACTAACGTCCTGTAGGATACATAGCGGTTTCTTTCTACTTGGAAGAATGTGTAGAAAGTTCAAGATTCCCTTCGAAATGTATAGATAAATAAGAAAGTGAGGAGGAGGTGCAAAGTATAAGAGGATTAAAGGCACAAAGTTCCACCAAATGTATAAATATTTGCAGGTATATTACCTCAACAATATTTGCAGTGAAGTTGAATATTGTAGGCAGAGCTCTGCTTCCTACGTAAGCATCTGCATTAATGTTAAGATGCTCAAAGCGGACTTCAATAGTGGGAAGATCAATTCCAACTCTGTGTAAAAGCAATAAACATAGATGTTAGGCGAAGGAAAGGTCCGGAAAGGAACTTGGTAAACCATATAAATTTAGAAGAATATAAATGTTCTTTTCTGTTTTCTACTTTTAGAAAAGGTAAAGGAGTTCCCACCTTTCAATGCGATTCTTGAGTTTCAGCAAGAACTTTTCATTATCCTCCTCTGCAACTCTGACCAATCTCTCTATTAAGTTCTTCTTCTCTTGGAATCCAAGGTTTCCAATGTCAACCTCAGTGGGTTGGCTTCCCACCCCAGTGAGGATACCTTTCCTGATACGATCATAAGTGGGCAGTTTCTCAAGAGCAGCCCATTTAAGAGCTTCTTCGTCATCTTCTTCTCGAGAAGATCTGGAGAATACTTCGACTGCATCGCTCCTCCAAACAGAATTGTTTCTACGCAAACTACTTACTTTGTAGAGATCAACACCATCCATTGTACCACCCAAAAATGCAGCACGCACAAATCCCCTGTAAATCCAACAGACAACCCAGAATTCTTTTCTTTTTTTCCACACTCAAGCATGTAAACTAGAATTGTGGAACTGCAGAGGCGAAACAACCAGAGATGGAAACTCTTCCCTTCTCTTTCTCTCTCTCTGTGTTGGGAAGCGCTAATAGGTTGGTATGGTTGCCTGAGAGGGAGGTGAGCCAAGGAATGATAAGAATGAAACGTATATATAGCTTTAACATGGAGTGAGGCGGCTTTTGAGGTTGTAGATTCCTTCTTTCATTTAATAATGTTCTTTGTTCAATAATGGCTGGGAATACAGTTGATGTTCAAAAAGAAACAAACGCCATCGTCCTTGACTCCTTGACTTTTGGCATTTGGGTAGGAGTCCCGCCACCTTTGTCCTGACCCTTGACGTCCAGTTAGGATAAGAATCCACAAATGAACATTCAGAAGTCAGAACCCATTCCCGCCCTGGAACCCACCGAAAATTTTCCGACCCACCTTCAACTCTTTTGTTTTTTTTGTTGGTAAAACACCCTGTCGTTAGGCATGTTAATTTTTGATACTTATTTTACTCCCCCAAGTGTGAAATCCAATCCCATTGTCTCGGGTACGGATGACCCGTTTACATAATCGAATTCGGATGCGGCTAAAACGTGATCCCAAAATACCCCACAGAGTTAGAGACACACTTGTTAGTTTTTATAGTACTTTGTCCCTGTTGTAGGTTTTACTTAAAAAAATTCCATTATACTGTCATGTGCATGTTTAATATATCTAAAACCCCATGAGACTATTTTCATATTGAGAACGATGAAATCTATTTCTTCTTCTGTGAAGGTTTAAGTTATGTTTGGTTTTGTGGGGTTTATTCTGCTTAAGCATTGGCCATTGGGTTTTATTGAACATGAAACCAAGGTTTGGTAAAAAACAGAAAATGATTTGATTTATGTGCATGAGGTGTTGGGGAAAATTCAAATTCTTGTTTCTTTCAATCCTTAGACCTTTATTGAAATAAAATGCTTATGTAGTAAACTTCAAGCTGAAGTGGAAAATAACTTTATGCGGTGTTTTTTTTCTTTTTTTTTGTTTTATTCTTTATGCGGTGTTACTTGAAATGCTCATAAAACGCCCAATCAAATAACAAAATCAACAAAAGTTTAAAATAGTGTTTTTCAAAAAAACATTTATCTGAATAACACTCTGCAATAAACGGCCACAAAACCAAATATATACTTAATTAGAAGCACAGTTACTCAATCCAGATACTATGCTTTAGCATACCCTTTTTTTATCATTTTGATATTACTTTTGTTCCTGGTTCAAATCTTGAGTGGGCAATTTAATAATTTTACTCTTACGAGGGGTCTTTGTCACAATACAATATTGGCAGGGGGAGGGGGGAATAGTGTCTGGATCTACTACCTTGAGGTATCAATGGACCGATTTTGGATTGGACCCCGTCCAAACTAAAATCAATTTAGAAGACCAACAAAACATACTGAATTGGGACAAGTTAGACTTAATGTACAAAGTAATTATTGGATTTGATTGGACCTGCTCCATCTGAATTTATATTGGATTGAGACAATATCTAGTCTTAATAGAAGATAAGAATTTAGGTATCAATGGACTAATTTTGGGTTAAAACCAATCTAAATTAAATCAAATTTGAATAGATTGAACGGTCCAAACATTGAATTGGACTGGTCCAAAATATTCATTGGATTGAATTGGACCTGATCCATTTATAATTGATTCACATTGAACTGAATCCAAAATATTCATTGGACCTGCTCCAATCCAATGTACAGCTGCGAGAGCTGCACATTAGAGATATCTCAATTGTCATTTCATGAGGAGATATTTCCAATGGGTACGCATGGATACTGTGTTCCTTTGTTTACTCTCCTCCAGACCACACTAAATAAATCATAATTTGGCTATGGCTTAAAAGCTTTGCTGCCAATACGAGCGATGTATGGTGACCTTAATGCTGTCATGTTCATGTCAAGCAAGTATAAGTAAAGTGGACAACTGACCAAATATGGAAATTTAATGAAATGATAAACTAATGCAATATGATTGACATGCAAAACTATGATTTTAAAACCGCCATTGATTTGGATGGTCGAACTGTTTAGCTTGGAAATCGATCAAGGTATTGGTTTCATTTTAGTGCAGAATTGTTATTGAATTGGTCAATAAATCATTGATCCAGATGATCTGACTGCTAAACCGTTCAACCCGTACAATGGTTTGTGGCCTATATATCTTGTTTAAAATTAAAAAAACAAAAAACAAAAAATAGAGGGAAACAGATCGATCTCAGATCTGAGATATAAGAGAGAGAGAGAGAGAGAGAGAGAGAAGAGATCTCAGAGACAAAATGACATATTTGTGAGAGAGAGATCTGTCGCTGCTGTAGGTCACCGTTGCTGCAGCTGCTGCAGGTTCATGTCGTCGCCACTACAGGTTGCCACTGCCACCACTGGTACAGGGCACTCAAACCTCTGCCTTTTCCTCCTTTCTTTTTCTTCTTCTTCTTTCTCTCAACCATCATTTTTTTTTTCCTTCTCTGAGCCAATAGAGCTCTCTCCTCACTCTCATTCTCATCCCCTTTCTCATAACATCATTTATATTCATCTACCATCTTACCCTATACTCCAATCCATTAAAGCGTTTGAACCGTTCAACTTGGATGATCGAATCATTGACCCAGAAACCGGTGGCTAAAGCAGTTTCGTTTTCAGGTTGGCTTTTAAAATCTTGTGCAAAATAGAGACAGTAGATTTACATGAAGATCAAATAGATAACTAAATAGAACATTTATTGCTATCATCCAAGAAAAAGAAAACCTAAAAACAATGGATAATTTTAAACCAATAAGTTTATGTAATGTAACTTATAAAATTATTGCAAAAAGCTTGGTTAGTAGAATCAAACCTATCTTGAGAGATATATCATCTCTCTTTTAAAGCACTTCTGTTCCAAATAAACAAATATCAAATAACATTTTAATATCCCACAAAATGTTTAATAAAATGAAAAAGAAAAGGAAAAACATGTCATAGCTTACAAAATTGACATAGAAAAAGGTGTTTGATATATTAAAATGAGAATTTATTAAGAAAATTTGGGTTTGATGAAAAGTGGAATAGATGGGTTATGGCATAATTATGGTTTCATTTTAAGTCCTCATATATAGATCACTAACAAGAATTTTTAAACCATAAAGAGGAATAAGGTAGGGAGGCTCTATTTCTCCTAGATTTGCAAAGAAATATGTAAGTTTGGGATTTAAACTTTAAAGCATCAAAAGGTGAACTAAACATATTTTATTGCAATTTGCTAATGATTGTCTTATATTCTCTAAACCATTAGTTAACAATGCACTCAAAATTAGGGATATTTTGAATAAATTTGCTAAGACAATGGGCCGAGACCCAAACTTTGCAAAATTGAGCATCATGCTTTAAAAAATTTTACTTGAAAACTATAAAAAATTGTGTCTAGAATCCTTAAAATTCCTTTACATTAAATGAGAGAAATTTATCTTAATTCTTGGGGTTCCCATCATTGATGAAAAAGTGAATAAGGACAAATGCAGAAGATGTTAGCAGAGTACATAGCAATCTTGTTAGATGGAAACAGAAGACTTTCATTAGCTAGGTGGGTAACCTTACTTAAATATACAATTAGCATGATTCCCCAATTCCTCATGAGACCATTTAAATTAGGGAGAATGACTGTTCAGCCCAGGGTCAGAATTCATAGGCCCAAAGTACAGTTGGGATAGGTGCTAGTTTGGAATTTATGTCAATTAAAGGATGGGTATGAGGGCATAGAGTGTGGGTTTTTGACATTTTGAATATTTATAGATTTACGACTGAATTCAGAAATCTGCATTAAGCCTGTCTGTACTTTTCTGTTTAAATTACCAAAAAATATATTATCTAAAATTTACCATGATTTTTCAAAACTTCTAAAGAACCCCTTATCATTAAGTTTTATTATCCAAATTCACCTACTTCCATTAGATCACTGTTAGTGATCATTAATAAAAGTTGTTCTGTAAGCACTTAAGTATTTTATATTACCACACTACCTTTGAATGACCCTTATAGCAAAATTACCCCTAACCAAGGCTTGAGCCCACAAGGCCCAACCCACATATACTTAAAATATATATTTCAATAATAAGTTTGATTGATCATTTAAGAATAGGGCTGTCAATGGGTCAAACCTATCTGACAAACCTAAACCGACCGAACCAATTATAATGGTCATTGTTATTGTTGCCTTAGTGCCTAATCCCATTCTCCCATCTTCTCCTTGCAACTATTATTTGGTAGTTTCTTTAATTTTCTTCAGTCTCCACTTACTAACTCTGAGATGTATTCAAAATTCACTGCAACAACGGAGACAGATAATAACAATGACATATGAGAACAGATATGACCAAAACACCAAGGCTCGGTTTGGAAGGAGTAAAAATACAAATATGTAAAGTATAAATATATATAAAATAATATTAAATGTAAGGTTTTATACTCTACAAATTTATATTTATATTCTTTCCAAACTTAGCCTAAGGGGAAAGGGTCCTATCGTCTAAGAAGGCAAAAACGCCTACTCTATTTTCTCTCTAAACCCTTATTCTTTGTATTTTGTATTTGAATGGTAGCACAAGTAGCCTTTGATACTGCCATACCAGTGGGAACCCTATTTTCTTTTTTTTTTTCTTTTTTTTCTTCTTGAACCCCATTGTTTGTATTTTGTGTTTGAATGACAAGAACTTGATACGACCATGTGGAACCCCGGTTCTGTTTTTTTCTTCTTGAACCAAGGAACCCTGTTTGTATTCTATTCAGTGTTACTTTGAACGTCAGCGATTGCTAATCAGCTTGGTTCAGACTTGACTGTGTCGATTACAAATCAGTTCGGTTCTGGGTTTGAAACCATAGACCCTATAGGGTCTGGTTTGGACCGAGATAGTGCATTAATTTTCATATTGGTATGGGACGGTTTTACCCTGTTCCAAACCAGACCTGGATGGTTGGCAATCCTATTTAGAAATAGTTCCGTCATGTAAAATAATTAAGTGTTTTTGTAGACAACTTCTATTGATAATCACTAACGATGATCTAATGGAATGTGAGTTTTAAACAATAAAAATTACTGACAGGAGGCTCTCTAGAGGTTTTGAAAATTCATGGTGAGTTTAAAAAAAATGTAAAAAGAAAAAAAAAAACATTTTAAGTTTTAGACAGTATCACTGAAGAGAATAAATAAATCTCAAAAATAAGTTCTTCTAAAAATAAGGGAAACACAACCCCTGCATCTCATGAAATGGAATTGTTTGTATAAGCCTACGTATTTAGGTGGTTGGGGTCTAGAAAAGCAAATGGATGAATTCAGATTGTGTTGGCTAAATTGGGACGGAAGATTTTGACCCAAGATTAGGGTCTAAGCTGTCAAAAGAAAAAAAAAAAATTGTTGAATGGGAATTGTTGACCCAAGATTTTATAGAAATTGTTGACCCAAGATTTGGAGGGACATCATGGGAACTCTCTCAAAATGGGAATTTTATAGAAATCAAGGTTTTAAAACTGTTGTTGACCTGAACATTAATTCAGCCTGGAAACCAGCCAACATACAGGTTCTATTTCAATTCGAACTATTGTTTTCTTCAAAAATTGTTGAATTGGTTATAGACCTGCTGAGTTGAGCAGTTGAACCATTAACTCATTTGTCAAGTAAAAGGTTTGAGTCAATTTTTATTTTAATTTAATTTTTTTTTTTGTTTTATAATTTTTAAAGGGTCACAAGTTGATCCATTCAGGTTGTTAGCTCAAAACCAGTGGGATAGGAGATGGGTCTGATGGACCATGTACACAGTCAAGGGGATTTGAAAGGTGGGGACAATAACAAATAGAGGAAAATCAAAACAATTGCAACTCCAAATGAAGAAAAAGGGGACTCAATACTGTCCTAAAAGATTTAAATACCCTAATCGGAGGTGGTGAAGAAGACATGATTAAAATATAGAAAATTTGGATGCTAAACCGAATTTACATTTCCCACAAGACATTCCTACCATGTATCGGGAACCCCAATGACAAGTGCAAAAGATGTTTCAATGCACGCTGAGATGTGTATGTGGGGTACTTGTGGGACGCTGATGTAATCTCTGCTAAACCGCCCACCAAAGATAAAACATTTTCTTTGGTTTTCTTCTAAATTAAATTAAAAAATATCAAAATTTTGTATGTCATTAATAAAATGACTTAATTTGAGTTTGGATAATTTAGAGGATTTGTGTTTTCAAAATCCTACGCCTTGGGGTTGTATAGTTTAAAAGTGTTTTTTTTTTTATGTTTTAAAAAAGCAATTCTTACCAAATGCTGAAAGTACTTTTAGCTCATTTTGGTTTTCAATAGCCCAATCTCAAATGCAAAAGCTTATCCCACAAAATGTATACCAGGAAGTTTAGAATTTTTTGAATTTTTAATTTTTTAATCCACATTTATTGGTCTTTAATAAATCAAATTCCTGCATTTGATCGGTCCTTGGCCACGGTCAAGAATCATACTCCTTCACGTTTGGGTTGTTATGCGCGGAAGGTCCGTCGGACTCAAATAGATGATCTCATTCTAAATCAGAAAAAATTAACAGTCCTTATGCCTCAAAGTGGTGTCTTTTTGGCCCAATGCCTTTGATGTGTGTCATATCACCAAACACTATAGCTTGAATTCGGGTTAGGAAGAAAGCATTAATGGGTTGGACTTTCCTTGCAATGGAACTAAATCTGACCCACTTTGTTTTAAGTGAAATTGGTTCAATCCAATCCGGTCTGGGCAGACCGATCCACAGAATAAAATTAGTTTGGTTAGATTAATTTATTTAGTTAATTAGCTTAAATAGCCCTTTACCAAAAAAAAAGTTTAAATAGCCTAAATCGGCATTTGCATTTCCTTGGAAAATATAATTTTCTTTTGTTCTAAACTTAACTTATTTCATGTTTTGAATTTGTAAAATCCTATGATTAATAAGTTTTTTATTTTATTTTATTGATATATACTATTGAATATTTTTCCGTCTGAACTCATTTTCTGTAGCTTTTATTTTTTCTATGTTGAGTTTTTTCTTTTAGTTTTCTTCGTTGATATTTAATGAACTTACTTATTCATGTGGTGTTAGTTATTGCGAGGTTGTTACTGTTGTGGTCATTTTTTCCTACTTTTGTGTTTGAAATCGTACTCTTTTGTGAACTTTGAACTTCTTTGCCTAATTTGTAGCGTGGGTCAGGCCTAAACCTTTTTTGCCTAATCTATAATTAGTGAAATTTATTGATAATTAACATTAATAACTAAAATAATTATCAATAATTAATTAATGAAATTCTTATTTACTAAATATTAATTACTCATAATCATCCATTTACTAAAATTAGTTACTAGAACTAGTGGTAATTATTATTTTTAAATTATTTACTAAAATTATTGAAGTTTCTGAAATTATTGAAATTGTTGAAGTGATTAAAATTATTGAAATTACTGAAAAGAATGAAATTATTGAAATTATTACTGCATGTTTTTACAATTTATTGTTATGTTTTGAGGGTTGTACAAATCTAAATAGTAGTGAGAAGATGCATGGTATGTAATGGGATATCTCTTTTTTTCTCCTCGACTTAACTGCAAGTGGACGTTTCAAATTTTCTCTCTCTCTCTCTCTCTCTCTCTCTAATAATGCTTAGGTTGAGTTTGGAAGGAATACAAATGTAAATATGTAGAGTGCAAAACCTTATATTTTGTATGTATTTATATTGTACATATTTGCATTTGTACTGTTTCCAAACTGAGCCTTATATCTCTTATTAATATCTTACTAATGTAGGCTATTCTTGCAGGTTGTGACTAGGTTTTTCTAGATATCAAGAAGAATTCCTATGGTCCTTTGTAAGTGTTTTTTGTATTTTATGTTTGTTGTTGATTCAATTGATCATTGATTCTTTAAGTAATGTTGTTTCTTAATGATAAGTCTTTAATGTAGATTCATTAATTCTTAATAATGATTTTCTTTGTAACCATTACTGTTGATGTTTCCTTAAATTCTTTGCGCAAAATGAAATGGGTATTTACTTCCCAATTTTTGAGGGATAAAACCTTCTATTTCATGACTTCATCACATCTATGTTTATAGGGCAGGAATGTGATTGAGCTCAATAATCTGTCAGTAAGTTCAATAAACTCCTCTAGATGTTTTGTTCTATATATAAATTTGAATGGCATACGCCTTGGAAGAGTTGGAACGTGCCCTTTGAGATTTTTTTTCATTCATATTTGAATTGGTTTTATCAATGGCCATTTGTTACTTGCATCCTCTTGCCGTGTAGGTTGGAAATGGATATTTAACTTTTGTATCCTTTATTGATAGATGCTGCAATGGAGAACATTTTATCTGCTTTTTGTGCATATAATAGTTTGTGTTGCAATGGAAAATTATGTAAATTATTCTTTTTGAACATTATATTAGATTAAGATTTTCATGCATCTCACGGGCCCTCGCTAGTATAAATTTTAAATATATAAAAAATACATTTAACTAGAACGGAACCGAATTATATCACATCAATAGGGGCTAAAGGGATTGAATTTGGATCACTCTACACCTAGATGAATTCAAATATGGGCATGGGCCTCGTTGCTCAAATAGCAGCCTAATGGATGAGGAGGGACCATGTCCTCATAACACCTATCCGTTTCTCATGAACCAAGCATGAGTAACCGGTCAATCTGCAGGATTCAGGCATCAATTGTGAGCCCCTATAAAATATGATGGTTCAGCACAGGGGTTGATGCATAGAGTATGGGGTAGATGCCAATTTAGAATTGATTCTAATTCATGGGCGGGCGTTGATGCATAAAATATGGGTATTTGACATTTTAAATGTTTATAAATCTGTAGTGAAATTCAGAAATCTATCCGAACTTATTGCACGCTAGGGTGAATAACTTGATATTCATGCATTTTCTAATCAATAACAGGAATTCTTTTAGTGAATAGGCAATAGCGATTATGTGCAGCTTTTGGACTTTGTTGGCCCTAGAGCTGTAAATTCATCTCATTATTTATATTTTAAAATTTAAATCTGATTATTGATTGGATCTAGGAGATCCTGGATTGGCATTTAAATTCAATAGAGTCTGTTTTATTTATTTTTAAAATAAAGATTAATTAAAAAGTTTAATAAATTTTAATAAAAATATATAATAAATTTATATAAATATAAAACATTAAATTTAGTGATTATAAAATATATATAATTATATATATATATAGTCTGTACCAATTTGTACATATCCAAAACCGTTGTTCGGTTGTCCCAAATTGTACCAATAACCACCACGTGTCACTTCCCTACATTTCTTGATTTTCTAGAGTCTTCACTTGTATCTATTTAGACCAAAGTAATGAATTACTCAATCACTTTTTTTTTCCCTTCATTCCCTTTTTACATGGTATTAGAGTGTTTTCATAAAAAAACTCATCTTCTTCCATCGCAAACCTCATCGTAGTCTTTTCTCATCACAAACCTCATTGCAACAGCCTTTCTCATCGCACCTGTCCGCTTAAATGATTTCTGTTCAAGATTTGTCTGAGCTCGAGAGGTCCAGTCATATCTTCAATGGCATCTAACACCACCACCAGAGAAATGATCGGAGATCCAGCATCTGCATATTATCTTCACCCTCCGGACGATCCAGGAGTCGTTCTGGTCTCCTGTCCACTGACCGGAGACAACCATGCAATGTGGAGAAGAGCAGTGTTGAATGCCCTCAACGCCAAGCACTAGGTTGGCTTCATGGATGGATCAATCTCAAAACCAGAACCAGTGAACCACAGTGAGTTTCTTGCATGGTCCAAATCCAACTCCATGGTAATATCTTGTCTCTTCAATGCGGTAGCCAGAGATCTGCATGAAAGCATTGCCTATGCAAAAACGACCAAAGATATTTGGAAGGATTTGGAGGATCGGTATTCACAGGGAAATGCTCCACAAGTCTTTGAATTGAAGTAAGACTTTTCTTTGCTTCGTCAAGAAAATCTCTTAGTTGTTGTGTATTACACAAAACTCAAAAGTCTTTAGGATGCCATCTCTGTATACTCGCCCACTCTAAAGTGCTCATGCGGTGGTGCCATCAAAGACATCTTGGCCAAAAGAGAGGAGCAGGTCTACCAATTTCTCTTAGGACTCGGTGAAAGATTCAACACCATCAAATCCAGTATCCTCACCATGGAACCACTGCCGAATGTCAGCAAGGTATATGCTCTTGTATCACAAGAAGAAAAACATATTTCTTTAAGTGGTAACAGACCACCAACTGTGGAGAGGACAGCTTTCTCTGCAAGTGGATCTGGATCCAGGAATCCACAACAATAGAAAGATCGACCTCACCTTCATTGCGAGCATTGCAAAAAGATCAGACATGTCAACGCTAAATGCTATGAACTTGTTGGCTATCCATCAGACTGAGAGACCAGGAATAAAACCATCAACAAAAGCACTGCAACATCTGCAAACTTTCTTGATGGCGAGAATCAGCCCACCACTATGACTCTGCAAATTTTGCAGGTAATATTTCTAGCTCAGTTAATCTTGTTAGTTCAATATCCTGGCTCATTGACAGTGGAGCCTCGGATCACATGACTTGCCATGCTGAAGACGCCACTGGACTAAGTAGTCACCACAATCCAGTTTTATTACCCAGTAGTACTCTTTTGCCTATTGATTCTAAATTGCAGGTGCCCTTGAATTCTGATATAACCTTAAAAGATGTGTTACACGTACCAGGTTTCAAGTATAACTTGATCTCGGTGAGAAAGATTACATTAGAACTAAACTGTGTCATAGTGTTTTTCTCCACCTTTTGCATTTTGTAGGACTGAGCCACTAGGAAACTGATTGGGGTGGGTATCATGCATGATGGCCTCTACCACTTCTATGTTGTACCTACAACAACCGTGGCCTTACATTCTTCCACCACTATGAATTCTTGGATATGGCACTCAAGATTGGGACATGCCTCCTGATGAAGGGTGATTTGGACCGACCTAGTAATAGGGGGACACGTGGACATAACCTAACTAGTAAGATGACAGCTCAGCCTAACATGCCAAGTCCGCAACAGATCGAGTTCGAATATATTTTCATGGCAACCCCGAAGATAGGGTAATACTGACAGACCACTACATGGCAACCCCGAAGACCTCGTCGCCAGATTCCGAGCCTCGCGGGATCACACCTCGTAATGGTAAGCCTCATCTCATCCCCGCCCGGTTCAGGCGGAATTGATAAGCCCTATCAGTTATCCCCCATTAATGCAGGAACAGATCTCATCGTGACGAGGATCCTGGAACCGCTCCGTGAAACCCGCGAGGACTCCACTATATAAAGGATCTACCCTCGGAGGCCCACGGTACGCGTGATTTCTCTGCTCTCTAGCTCTCTACATTCTAAAGCTTTTCAGCTCGCAACCAAATATACTGACTTAAGCATCGGAGCGATCTTGCCAGGAAAATAACTCTGGGTTCTCTGATTGTTCTTAGAATCGACCTAGTTCGCCGTTTACTGGAAGCCAGATCACCTCTAGCAGGGAGCAGTCAGATCGCGCAACATCACCTCCCTATTCACGACTGTTAAAAATACCCGATTGGAAGATTGTACCACCATCTAATAAGTGTTGTGATACTTGTTTCAGAGTCAAACAAACAAGGCTTAGTTTCCCTATTAGCAGTAGTCTCATGCAAAATCAGTTTCACACTACCATTAAGAGTGTACATTCGAGTAATGGTTCCGAATTTTTATTTGGACCAATGCTTTCTTATCTACATAATCATGGGATAGAGCATCAGAGATCATTGTTGAAACCCTATAGCAGAATGGGGTTGTTGAAAGAAAACATAAGCATTTGTTGGAGACAACAAGGGCCCTCAGATTTCAAGCCAATCTACCAATTACATTCCGGGGGAAATGTATACTCATTGCAGCACACATTATTGATTATTTGCCTACACCTATACTCTTGGGAAAGATTCCCTATGAAGTACTCTTCTAAAGGCCACCCAACTATGACCATTTGAGGGTTTTTGGGTGCCTATTTTATGTTTGGACTCTTTGCCGAGGATGTGACAAATTTGACTCAAGATCCATTAAATGTATGTTCGTTGGATACCCACATGGCCATAAGGGTTACAGACTCTACAATCTTGAGACACACCAATTCTTTGTGTCATGAGATGTTGTATTTTTGAAAATTAGTTCCCTTATAATGCATCATCAATGCAAGATGCGAATGGATCAGATTCCAAGCCAGTCATACCTTTTCCGATCACAAATATAGACCCAGAACCATTGGAACGCAGTCATACCATCCACTCCAACCATATCCAAAACTGAGAATACTTTGCAGTCCACCTCAGCTACAATTCTTGTTGAATCTGAATCAAATCACAATGTTTCTCATACTACCACCATTAACACACGACCACTAAGGACAAGATGCACCCCATCTCATCTATCTGATTTTGTCTGTCCTACCATTTGATATCCCATATCCAATTATTCCTCCAATAGCCCAAACATCCCACTTGAACCCACCAGTTACACTTAAGCCCAAAAATACTCTTGTTGGAGAGAGGCGATGCAAGTTGAACTGAATGCCCTTCAAGATACCAACACCTGGACCCTCACAACATTACCCCCCCCCCCTTGACAAGAAAGCTATTGGGTGCAAATGAGTAAAACCCAAATGAAACCAAGTGGTTCAATTGAACAATTCAAAGCTCATTTAGTGGCCAAAGGGTATACTATGGTAAAACTTATGCTCCTGTTGCAAAACTAGTGACAATTCGTTATTTGCATTGGCAGCTGCCCAAAAATGGGAAACACATAAAATGGATGTGAATAATGCCTTCTTGCATGGTGAATTTCATGAAGAGAATTACATGACACCCCCGGGCCTACTCAACTCTACTAACCCGACCCGCACATGTGTTACCTTAGCATGGGCCCTCAAAGAGTGGGGATTCACTCAATCTACAACTGACACCACTCTCTTTACATCTTTTAGTCACAACTCAGCTCTTGCCATTTTGGCTTATGTTGATGACTTACTCATAGTAGGCAATGATTCCATTCAAATTGCAGCACTAAAGCAATATCTCCAGAAACATTTCCCAATTAAGGACCTTAGCCCACTAAAATATTTTTTTGGACATCGAAGTCTCAAGAACGGATGATGGCTTCTTCCTATGTTAGAGAAAATACACACTCAACATACTCCAAGATGTTGAAATGTTGGCCTGTAAGTCGTGTCCCTTTCCGATGGAGCTACAACATCGTCTTGAGTCAGATGCAGGCCCACCCATTGACAATACAGAATGCTACAGATGATTGGTGGGAAGGCTCATCTATTTGACCACTACTCGACCAAAAATAACATACGTCATACACATTTTAAGTTAATTCATGAGTAGACCATGTCAGCAACATATGGATGCAACACTTAGGGTCCTTCAATATTTGAAGGCATGCCCAAATCAAGGAGTTCACCTATCTAGCAACAATGATCTAGTTTCGCGGGCCTACTGCGATTCCGATTGGGCAAGGTGTCCCTTCACCCGATGATCCACAACAGGATACTTCATCACTCTTGGCCATTCTCCCTTGTCATAGAAATCAAAGAAGCAATCTACAGTATTCCATTCCTCAGTAGAAGCCGAATGTTGCTCAGTGGTAGCAGCTATCGGTGAACTTTTGTGGCTCCATCGGCTTTTTGGACACTTAGGCTTGCAACATCATCTACCCAAACTATACAGATGCATTTGATTAGGTAAATGGATCAGTTGAATCCAAAAATACTTAGATGTTGGATCAGGTATTAGACTTTCAGATTCCACTATCAACCTAATTGGGTCATAGGTTTTAAGTATTGGAATGCAATTAGTATCAGAAAAACAATTTTAGGAGACATTCTGGGATACACTTAAAATATACATGTGTATGGTTGAAAAATTAAGATAACTAGATAATCATGAAAATGTTAGGGAATAATCAAATAAATCCAAAACATACAACAATAATACTAAATCTAAGTTTTGGATGATTATAAATATAGTATGCACCTACAATAAATACATACTTTAATAATTTATATAAAGTGTAAACTATTGGTATAGCATGCACCTAGAATAATAGTAAAAATATGCATGCATATCTTAGAAAAACAACAAGATTCTTATTTAAGGGTTTGACTATGATGCCAAAAAGACATAATACCGGAAAACCTTATAACCAATCAACTGACATCATAAAAGTGGTAACCAATTAGATGGGTTTTCATCAAAATTCATCAGAGGGTTTGATTGGTCAAAGCCTTTCCCATATCATGTCCTTTTAGTATCATAGATTTTTCCAATACTTAAATATATTAGTTTTAATAATCAAATTTTTTCTTAATTTTCTACATACACATACACAAGAAGAGAAATTTTCTCAAAGTTAAATTTTAGAATCCATGTGATTAGTACAAGTACTTGAAGAATGGTGTATTATTGGGTTTGTTGCCTTTCAATAAATATAGAAATTAGTCAAAACAATTTTTATTTTAAATGATTTAAATATAGAAGTTAACCCTTGGAATGCATGGGGTTAATAACAAGTGAACCCTTGGAATGCATGGGGTTAAATAGAAATTTGGTTGGTTTGGGTGAGCAAATTTGGGCTAAATAGAAATTTAGTTTAGGTCCAAGCTAGGGTTCATATTTAGAGTTGGCCCTTAACCTAACCCAATCCATCTAACTTACACCCTACTTTATTAGAGAGAACCAAAAGGGGTTAAGAGAGATTTAAACAAAAAGATTGAATGGAGGAGTGGAAATATTATGTTTTAAAGTACAAACATTGACTATTATGGGTGTGTGTGTGTGCATGGGAAGAGAGAGAGAGAGAGAGAGAGAGAGAGAGAGAGATTTAAGAATTATCTTATTGGACAGAGTGAAATATGGAATTTATGAGAGACAATGAAGACCAATGAGGGTTTTAATTTTTCTTTATTATATTTTTAATGATTTCATTCAAAAATAAATATGCACGTGTGAGAAAGGAGAGTAGGAGGAGGCACATGTCAGTTCTGTGGTAAGAGGATATATATATATATATTCTCGAATCCTATTCATTGTTGTTTAGAAACCAAAGTAAAAGCTGCAACCTTTTATTTGAAGGCATTAAGCTCAGTTTTCATTTGGAAGTGCACATGTTTATTGTGGAAGGTGACTCTAGAGTGATTACCTAGGCTTCATAGGACACATCTCCCTGAGTCCATTGGCCTACCCAAGCTGTCATTAGTGATTGTAGAACACTCCTTTCATCTTTCTCTTACTACTAAGTCTCTCACATTTTATAGGTACGGGTGAGCAAATGAGTAGGTTTTATTTGGAATCAAAGGGAACTGAACTTGAACTGACCCTACCCAATTTTTTATAGGGTCTCGTTCTAAATTCTTGGAACCGACCCCCATCTAGGTCAATTCTAGGGTTTAGGAGTTTACCCTACCCAAACCAACCCAATGAATCAGGCCTTGGAACTGAACTTGCCTAGAAATAAACCCCAAAATATTTTTAAAGATGTGAAGATTTGAACCCAACACTCATGGTTACAAAAGCCTGAGTCTCACTTTACCATTGAGTTACTTAAGTGATTTGATCATTTGTTTTTATTTTAACATTTCAATGCATATAACAAATACTATAAAAGGTAATATTTATAAAATTAAATTATAATGACAAATTTGGAATCATATATTAATATATTATGATAATCTACATATTAAATTACTCAATTTAATCAACAAAGATAATATAAGTTTTAAATTATATATTATCATTATTGAAAAGCAAGTTTTTAAAGGACATATTTCTTTTCTTTTCTTTTTTAAGGAGGAGAGTAAAGAAAGAATAGGTTTCATGGGTAGACCTTGGAACCAATCCCAAAACAACCGAGGCTAGACCTGACTTTGGAATTGAAATTCATAGGGTAGGTTTTGGTTCCAAAAGCTTAGAACCAACCCTTATAGGATAGGTTCCAGGTTATGCCATATAACTGAACCAAACCAAACTAACCCATGCTCACCCCATTTATAGGGATAACAACTTTGTTGTTTACAAGATTGCATATCATGTTGTCACTCTGCATGGCAAGTCTCTATGGTAGGGGTGCAAATGGATTGGATCATGATCCAATTCGACCTGAAGTCTGATCCTATTTTGTCGGATTTGGATAACCCCATTTTGGATTTTCATATCGGATAATTGGATTAATCGGATCAGATTTGGATCACCCCATATTTTTTTATTTATAAATATGTTATTTGTATTGCATCTTTATAAATTTTTATATTATTTATTATTTTAATAAAAAAATGTATATATATGATGGAAATAGTTGAAAAAATACTTGTACTTTTTGTTTTTCTTTATTTAAATTGTTATATTTTATTTCCTCTTAACAATTTGTTATCTTTTTAAAAAATAAATCGGATCGGATAAGTTTCAGATATCCAACGTCCTAAACGAATTTGAATTTAAATCAGTATTTATGAGATCCAACCGGATCTTCAGATCGAATATACTCTTATTTGAATCCGATCCAATCCATTTGCATCCCTACTCCATGGAATGTGGATGTATAATCCTCCTATGTTCATCTCTAATGTCTTAAATTTCGATAATAAAGACTTTGCATGCTTGTTATGATTTTGTTTGAATAGAATTGCCTTCGGGCTCAGAAGCATATGGGACTTGATGAGAGAAACAAATTCAAAGAAATGCATTTGATATGTCCACCATATAATAAAATATATAGTACTAGCAGGTCCCGTGTGATGCACGAGATGGGGCACCCCTCCTTTTCCCTTGACCTTGTAAGTCTAGACAATCTACTCCATCCCCACCCCAACCCCAGTGGTGGGGTGGGTTGGGGGGAGGCACCCATTCCTCATCGGAAATGGGGAATCCCCAAAATTTTTCATCATGAGGCAACCACCTAAAAAAATCTAATTTATGGATATTTTACAAATAGGATTATGGGAATTTGGGGTATTTTAGAAATTGGATTATGATAATTTGGGTGTATTTTATAAATGAAATTATGAGATCCTAGGGTTATAAGAATATGAGGAAAACTTAGAGATATTTTAAAAATCAATATCAAACTACGGATATTTTACTAATTCACCATCGGGTTTGGGGAATTATATGCAAACCCCATCCTTAATGTAGGACAAAAATATTTTCCATGTCCCCACCCCATCTCTGCCTCGTCCCAGTTTAAGATTTGAGAAAACTTTCCCCGTTCGGGGCAAGGCAAGGTAGGGCCCCAGTTTTACAGGGAAAAATGTCATCCTACAATTCTAATAATTTTCTACAATTAATTAACTAATAGTAAATTAAATAACAATAAACTACAAGCTATTGATTAGTAGTAATGTATAGTAAATTAATTATTTATGTTGATGCTCGGATTGGCCGAGGTCAACACTGTCAGTTCTCTCCTGAGCCGAGGTGCGAGGTGCCCGAAGTCAAGGTGTTTGAGGTGGCCGAGGGCGAGTAGATCAATCATGTGAGGTGAGAGAGCTCATCATAGGCCTCGGGTTGGCACCCGAAGCGGAGACTCCGATGGTCAAGTTAGTAACAAGAGGTGGAGGGTGGATGAGGTCTTGGGTGTGGGCACCAAAAACGAGGCCACTAAAGAGCAAGAGATCTCAGAGAGCAAGAAGAGTGCTTGAGAGCTAAGTTCTGGGATCATTTACCTTGTGGGGGTCACCTCTTATTTATGCTTGAGGCTGCCAAGGGGCGGGTGACCTCGGACAGCCTGGATGCAGTCTGTACCGAGGGTGCGATCATCTAGGAGTGCCAGGTGAGGGCACGCGATTGGCTCCGCGAAGCCTACCAAGCCCAGCCTAGCGTGCACCCTGATTGGTTCAGCGTGAGGTGTTGACACTGGCTCTACCCGCGACCCGATTGGTTCTACTATGTGTTTCGTCGCCTGATGCGTGTAAGCTCGCCATTTACCCAGCCAGATGCGCCTACATCAATTTACAATAACAATAAATTAATATATATTATTTAATTTTTAAGCCTAAATTATTTACTATTAATCAAAGTAAATATAATTATATTAAATAACAAATTATATTATTTTTAATTAAAAGTAAACCATTTATTGTTAATTAAAATAAAACCTCGAAGTCAACCAAATGGTCTAGATCAATGGGCTATTCCTACATCGATATGCCCAAATGCTCACATGGAACGGCACCTGAGCCCTCATTTATTATACGAGGTTATTTATTAAAAAATATAAGAAGATCTCTAGTGTCAATGTTAGTAATATATCTCCTCCCCAATAAATCTCTTATGGGTTGAATCAAGAAGAACCTTGAAGATTCAACCCCATGCATTGTATGGGTTTAATTAATTAACAGTAATCCTTGATGCTTTAAATGTTGGTGAAAACCCTATGGTCTCATTCCGAAGTGGTTTGCAGTCCACATGAGCACTATTAAAAACAGTTTCATGTATCCAAAAACTACTTCTGACTTCGAGGTTCAAAAACATACCAAGTTTTCTGTTCTTTCGTTTTTCTGGGAAATGGGACAATTCTATATTGCCTTCAACAAATCCCAATTCCCAAATGGGTTTCATTTTCTGAACACCTGCCTAGAACACCTCTCAATTAGTATATGAATTTTACACGACCTATGGTCTACTTGATCCAAGTATTATGAATTCAGCTCTATTCAAGACAGTTGCTTTGAAGGGGAAAAGGATGCACACAATTGCGATCTTCTTGGCAAAATTTACCCCTACATGTTATGGCAACCAAAGGGGGCTAAGGCAAAGGCAGGTAGGAAGATGACCAGGTGAGGACTAGGATGTATGTAGAATTAACAGTAGTTGAGGAAGATGCTTATTAATCAAGAGTCACTCATAAGAGAAAGAAATATTCTCTCCCTCCCTCTCTCTCTCTCTCTCTCTCTCTCTCTCTCTCTCTCTCTCTCCTAGTCCAGTGGAGGGTAGGGACGTGAGCTTCCACATGGTATCGTTGTTAATGGTTTCCACCACAGGCTGAAGAAGTAGGGCAGAGTGGATCTGGACCTAATCTTGGAAATTTTTGAATGAAGTGGCTGCTCTGAGGCTCAAATCCTGGTTCTTGAGCTTATCAGCCTGAGGTTTATTTAAGATCATTGTAATAAATGCATAATTATATAAAAGTTGCTTGAATCTCCTAACCATTCATTATCTTAAACAATATAATATCAAATATGACTCATGATACATTATTTCTGTTAATCAAACTTTATTCGAATTGTTGATGGAAACCTGGCACTTTGCAATGCCATGGAGACCATGTAACAAAAAATACAAGGTATTAATAATCTTTAATGCATCTTAATATTTGACAAACAAATGAATTGAAAAAAATAAAAAAATAAACAAAATAAAACTACACAAATACTTTAGCCCCTTGGTCTACACCAGAAGAAAAAAATACTGCATATAATATCGCTTTCATCTCCTTTGGAAGTTGAATGCTCTAATCGAGAAGGCAAAGATGAATGCAAAGAGCACAGTAAAGCCAATTATCACTGCTGAAACCACACCTAAAAAGTCATGTCTAAATCCCAAGTAACTTCTAAGGAACTCCTCCACTGTTTGATCTGCTTCAAGCTTGTCTTGTATATCTCCAAACTGTGAAGCAAACAATCCATACAATGTCCAGGCGACAGGGCAAATCCAATAGTACCATCTCCACCACACAGGCATCCTCTGCAAACAACCAAAAAAGGCATTAATGACTCTAACTTTTCAAAAAATCTCACACCGGAAAAACAAATAAAGATGACTGAAACTCACTGTTCGCGGGACTATAAATCCTGAGAAAAGGTTCCATATTCCATAGAATGCAGAAGAAACTATGGCAGCAACATTGTGGTTTGGAGTTACAGCCACTGCCATCATCCCATAGAATGTGAAGTATAGCAAGGTAAAGTACATAAAGAAGAGATACCAAAAGAATTTGGCAGCAGTCCATTCAAATCCAATCATGGCATAGACTATGACCCCATATACCACTGCTTGTACAAAGATATGTGGAATCTCAATCATCACCTATGAGAAAAGGAAAGAAATCTGGTGAGGTGCAAAGATTTGATTAATTTTCTCTTAGAAGAAAATTTGGACACGTGCTTTGTTGATCTTCTTAATGAAGAGTATATCAAGTACCTGTCCAAAGGCATAAGGTAAGGCAGAATACATTCCAGCTGCTCTTTCTCTATAAAAGACTGTTCGTTCTACCGCAACGACTGGCTGAACAGAGGAAGCATTTTGTATCCCAAGGAAAAGAACAGCAGCATACATAGATCCCATTGCATTAATTAGATCCTGTTGCCTTGACCTACAATTTCCAATGTCCAGATCAAGCTTAAATGGATGGACAAACAAAGTAGAGAAATAAACTCTATAGAGCTCTATAGCTTCTAACATAAATTACCTCTTGGAGCCGGATCCCAGAATATTGTACCAAACAGCAAGGCTATAAATGTTGTGAAGATAAATCTCACTGCGACATATGGTGGGTTGCGCCAGTATGACCAGTGTTGTTTCCATAGACAAGCCATACATTGAGTGAAGAAAGATTGTGAATACTTTGTAGGGAAGTAAAGGTCTTTTGAGCCTGGAGGAGTAGTGCTCAATTCTTGAATTAAAGATTTATTCCTCCTGAAACACACACCAAATATCAATAAATAGCCATAACATTAGAGTCAACATAGTTTCAAGAGGAAACTAGAATGTTTAGGTTAACATACCTATAAAGTTCAGAATTCTTGTACACATCGGCAAAGTTAACCCCTAAAGTTTCCTCTTGTGCCACTGTAGTTACCTCCAACATCCATGTAGCAGGATTATAACCATATTTTATCTTGCTTACTCCTTCAATTTCCTTGATGAAATACAGAAACATATTATCAATGATTTTGCCATATGAATCGGTAGTCCTAACACGGAACATTCCCATTTGATAGTTGATTATTAATTATAAGTTCTCACCTCAAAGTACTTGATCAGATGGCAGGAATTATGCCCTAATGGACCAACATATATTTCTTCTCCTCCTCGCTTCATTAGAAATAACTGTAACCCCACATTAATAATTTTAGTTTCTCAAATAAAAGAATAACATGCAATAGGTTGCTAGTTCGTTAATCTATAGCATTCATACCTCATCGAAAGCTTCAAATATATCAATACTTGGTTGGTGAATGGTGCATACTACTGTTCTTCCTGTGTCCACAGTGTTCCTCACTGTTCTCATTACAATTGCAGCAGCCCTGGCATCAAGCCCAGATGTGGGCTCATCCATGAAGATTATAGAGGGGTTTGCAACAAGCTCGACTGCAATGGTCAATCTCTTACGCTGCTCAGTTGAAAGACCATTCACCCCAGGCAACCCAACTAATGCTCCCCTCAGTGAGTTTAATTCCACAAGTTCCATGACCTCCTCAATGAACATCTGCTCACATGATGCCAATCTATTAAAATTAAAACTGATTAAAATAGAGCAAACAACAGATTAAGAGTTAAAAAAACCAACCTTTCTTGTTGAAGGCTCAACATCAGATGGTAACCTGAGCCAAGCTGAATATAGAATGGACTCAGACTGTAACATGGGGAGAGTGGATATCATTCTGCTCACAATATCCTGATATCCTGGCAAATGTTTCCTGCTTCTTAGGGTAGCCAGATATGGTGATGTTTCCCTCTATATATCCACCAGTTTTCCTTCCAGCCAATACATCCATCAAGGTTGTCTTACCAGCACCACTAACCCCCATTAATGCTGTTAGGACTCCTGGCCTGAAAGAGCCACTAACACCCTTCAAAAGTTCTAAGCGGTCTTCAGTAACACCTTGATCTTTCATTTCCTACAGGTTTAGAATCAGGAATAGATTCTTAGTTGTGGTTAGTGGGATGATTAAAAACCTCTAGGTCACAAATTTATTTACAACTTTTTGTTAAACTTGAACTTACCTGTGGCATGTCCACAAAGTATCTAATTTCATCAAAAGTGATGGAAAGTGGTTGAAATGGAAGAACCATGCCCCGCTTTCTATTCTGACTAACTTCATCAATCCTTGCAGAAGAAGACTCAAATGCAACTCCTATAATTCCATCTTTTTGTTCTGCAATAGTAATCAACGCAATTTATTTATTATCCAGAAGACATCAATTTTCAAATGCTTCAAATGAGGAGAGATTAATCACCTCCAGATGTGGTATGACCAGAGGAGGTCATTTCTAGGGAGGATAATTCATTATCTTCTTCAGTTCTTGCTTCTCCTTCTGGTAGAATTGCTTGAGGCTTCCCAAATGCTGCAAGGACATCATCCAAGTTTTAGAGATGGACATTACACTTCTTGAAATATGGAAAATGAGAAGATAGTACTCACGATCGAGATAGTGTAGAGCCACAGTGTAAAGAATATTGAACAGGAACATATATCCAATTGTTGCCCCAACTCCAATCCAGTACCAATGTGCTTCTGGGAAGAACCCACGGGATTTAATAACAGTCACTCCAAGTGGTTCTGTTGAATTAGGAAGAACCTGCAACATCAAAACATATTCACTTTATCCAATTTCAAGTGGAAATTTTCCCTTCTGTCCTAAATCAAAAAACTTACATGTCTCCAATTCTTCCCTAGGAACTCATTTACTGATATCGCATTCTGCCCATACATCAATGGTGAAATCCAGTAACCCCATATCCACCATTTCTTTACATCATCTGTGAAATTCACAAAGTTGAGTTTTCAATAACTACAAGAATATTAATACTACAAAGTTGAATTGAATACATGAAACCTTCCAAATGCAGAAAAAAACATGCTCTGAATTTAATTTTTATGTACATACTTCGTGACAAGATAAAACCACCCAAAACTACAAATGTGAGCACTGCAAATGCCCCAAATGTATTTGCAACAATCATATTCCTTCCTGTTGCCCCAATGAAACGGAATAGTGCAGAAGCCATCTGATTGATAAGTAGGAGTAGAAAGTACTGTCTAAAGAACCTGCCACAAGAAAATTTCCCGAGTTAGCAAAACATGTAATGATAATCTGAACAGGAAAGCAAGTGGTGGGCAAAGCATGATCTAGGTCACTAAATCTCTACCTTTCAACATTTGGATCAAATCCAATGACATAATAAGTAATGAATACCCAAATGCCAACTTCTATAAATGTAATTGGTATTTTGAGGATCCATGTGGGGAGTGAATATGCCCAGGCAGGAAAGAAAAGAAGGTCTCTTTGCTTGTAAAAGACCGGAAGCTTTGCAATTGTCATTGAAATCTCTGATAATCCATTGAACATAAGCGTGATAAGAGAATAAAACAAAGCACCCAAATAAATCCCACCATCAGTAGAATCATCTCGAGGCATCTTGGTACGTAGGAAGAGAGTCATTGTGATAAAAGCCATAATTGCAAGCTGGAAGCAGGGAGAAAAGTAGGAATTAGTATCATTGTTTGGGGTTCAAGATCAATGCTTCAGTAAATCTAACTTACTTGTGTCATCTTGAAGATGTAAACAAATGAGTTTCTCTTCATCAGCAAGATCTCTCTTGACATGGAAGCTTTAAACAACTCCTTTTTGCTAACGCCATACTTTTTAGTTGTCAAAGCAGCTGGGTGACTCTTTTGTCTTGTCAAATGGAGTTGAAAGCTCATCACCAAGTTTTTGGCCAACATGAAATGACTGGAATGCCTCGGCAAATTCCTTAACAGTGACAAATCTATATGGTTCATGTTTACGAGCCCAGTACTGTTTCTGATCTTTCTTTGATGTCACCTATCATATGCAGAAAGAAGTCAATATTCACAAAGAGCAAGTGGATACCAAAACAGATGGAAAAAAGGTCTAAACTTTAGGGCCACACTTACTTCTTGTAAGAAGTCAGCAACTCCTTTTCTTTCTGGACATTTGAAGCCCATAGATTCAAAGAAATCAAGCACATGTTCACGGGGGCCCTGATAAACAACCTGTCCATCTGAAAGGAGAATGATGTCATCGAAAAGATTATATGTCTCTGGTGCTGGCTGGAGGAGGGAGATGACAGCAGTCCCATTCAGGATGTGTATGGACTGCCTTAGTGAACTGATAATCTGATAAGTTGTTGAACTGTCCAAACCAGTAGATATCTCATCCATGAAAAGTGCCCTTGCTGGTCCAACCAGCATCTCCCCTATAACAATAGTTTCAAAATGGTCAAGACAATAGAAGTTGGAAAAAGAAAAGTAATCCATTAGTTGCTCCCAAGTTCATCTACCAATTGTAACATGTAACATAAAAGGGTAAATCCAAAGAAAAAAAGCTAGAATAGAATAGGAAAAAGATCCATTTAGCGGTTGTAGAATAAGTTGATCTACCAGTTGTCACACGCTTCCTTTGCCCTCCAGAGATACCCCTCAACATTTCATCACCGACCATGGTATCAGCACATACATCTAGTCCCAGAATCTGTTAGTTTTTAGTGGAGCACAAGAAAAACTTGTTAGGAATCCTCCTGTGCTTCCCAAATGTAATCCATAGTTACAGACTCTGTGTAGATTTTGGTGATACCTTTAGAATATAATCTGTAACTACACTGGCCTCCTGCCCCTCCAGTGTTGCTGCCTGCAGGTATACAAAAGGAATTCAAACTCCAGGGAACCAAACCTCGGAAATAGGATTCTCTTCTTATAAGAAAAACATTTGGCAATAAAAAGGAAAATTAGAAATGGAATGAGCTGAAAAAACTTTAAGTGAAGCTAACCCACTGGACCTAAAGTACTTTTCAGCACCAAAAAACCAAAATTTTGTCTCCTGGGACAAAATATTGGAAAAGAAATTTGTAAAATCATGCATATCTCATCAAAGTAGAGGTTCACGTTGCAATATAAGAGTTTGATTTTCTTGCCTTCATGTAGATATCTTCAAGTGGCTTAATACCTAAGATGGAAATTAACTTTAAATACTGTGAACCATGTCTTAGTGGAAAATTACCTAGATTACCATTTAATAAAGGAAGAAAATGAAAATTATCTAAATTACCATTTAATAAAGGGAGAAAATTAGAAGAATTGTTAGATATTGTGCACTCAGATGTTTGTGGTCCATTAAATGTCAAGACACATAAGAGAATGGATTACTTTGTGACCTTTATTGATGATAGCTCTAGATTTGGATATGTTTATTTGATTAAAAGAAAATCTGAGGTATTAGAAAAATTTAAAGAATACAAGTTAGAAGTAGAAAACCAATTAGGAAGAAAAACAAAGATATTAAGAAGTGATAGAGGTGGTGAGTATATATCTAATCTATTTAATGATTTTTATATACAAAATGGGATAAAACATCAATTAACCATGAGTTATACTCCACAACAGAATGGAGTTGCTGAACGTAGGAATAGAACTCTACTTGACATGGTAAGGTCAATGCTATCACACTCCAATCTAGGAACACATTTCTTGGGTGAAGCATTAACTACAACAATTTATATTCTAAAAAAAATACCAACTAAAGTGAATAAATTGACACTTCACGAAATCTGGACTAGTAGAAAACCAAACCTATATAATATTAAAATTTAGGGTTCTATTGCCTATGTTAGAGTTCCTAGTTAACTAAGAAACAAACTAGATAACAACAACATAAGATGCACCTTTATAGGATATTAAAAAAACAACAAAGATTACAAATTCATAAATCATAAATCTGATGGATCTATTGAATTCATAGAAAGTTGGGATGCTGTGTTCTTAGATGACCAAATAAAAGATGAAAATGATAGTGTCTTGACTCAATTATTTGAAATAGAAAAGGAAGATGTACAAAAAGAAACATATACAGCAAAGAATGATACATTAGGAAAATTTCAATGAGAAAGGTTTCCCTTTTCCAAATTGAAAGATTATTATACCTTAAATGAAGAATCATTAGATGATCCAACAAGCTATTCGGAGGCTATGGAAGCACTCAATAAAGAAAAATGGGAAGAAGCCATAAATGAAGAACTCGATAAAAGACCAATTGGAAGCAAATGGATCTTCAAAAAGAAATTAAAAGTAGATGGTTCTATAGAAAATACAAGGCTAGGCTTGTAGCAAAGGAATATACACAAGTTGAAAGTATAGATTATGATGAAACTTATTCACCAGTAGCAAGATTTACTTCCATTAGAATTTTAATGTCCTTAGTTGCACATTTTGATTTAGAGTTACGTTAGATGGATGTAAAAACCACTTTCTTAAATGGAAAGCTAAATGAAGAAATTTATATGACACAATCAGAAGGATACATAAGAGAAGGGCAAGAAAACAAAGTATATAAATTGAACAAGTCTCTATATGGACTAAAGCAATCCTCTAGGATGTGGTATTAGGCTTTTCATAATTCAATCACAAAACTAGGGTTTATCCCAAATCCATTCGATCACTGTGTTTACTCAATGAATAGTGGGAATTCATTTATTATACTCTCCTTATATGTTGATGATATTCTAATAGCTAGTAATAATATATCTGTGATAAATGAAACAAAACATTGGTTGAGTACTAATTTTGAAATGAAAGACATGGGAGATTCTAGCTATATATTTTGAATAAAAATAGAAGAGACAGAAAATATAAAACATTATCTCTTTCACAAGAAAATTATTTACAAGCGATACTTGAAAGGTTTAACATGACAAATTGTAATGGAATCGATACTCCCATTTGCAAAGGAACTAAAATGTCTAAGGAGATGTCACCTAGAAATGAAAGAGAAGTTATATGAAGAATGTTTCGTATGCGCAAGTAGTTGGTAGTTTAATGTATGCAATGTTATGGACAAGACCTGATTTGTCTTATGTTGTTAGTCTTGCTAGTAGATACCAAAGTAATTCAGGAACAACACGTTGGTCAGCCATTAAAAGAATTCTAAGATATTTACAACAAACCAAGGATTATAGACTAACATACTCTTGTGATCAATTAGAATTGATGGGTTACTGGGAGGAGGAGCCATTTCTTGGGCAAGCAAAAAGTAAGACTGTGTAGCCAAATATACTATGGAAGCTGAGTTCATAGCTTGCAGCACATCAGCATCAGAAGGAATTTGGATAAAAAGGTTCTTGGAATAATTAAAAATACCAGGTGCACCTGAAGGAGCTATCAGAATGTTCAATGATAATGACGCGGCCATCAAGATGATAAAGAATGGAGAAATTGGTCCAAAAGGAAAACACATTGACTTGCAATACCAATAATATCTACCAATGGAATGAGATCTTGGTAGAGCACGTGCCGACAAATGAGATGGTTGCTGATCCATTGACAAAGCCCACTGCGGTTAGTGATTTTAAAAGGCATGTGGTGTCAACGGGATTGAGAAGCAACCAAACAACTCGAGCCTAACTGGCCCAGTGGGAGATGTTGGAACGGGTGGCCATAGGCCACCGATTTGGAATCCTCAACGTGTAGGAGAATCCACTGGCCATGTGAAAAGCCACATGTTGATGGAATAGCTTAATAATATCATCCCTATGAACACACTACAACACAGACCAATTACAGTTTTTATTATATGTTATTATTTATTTTCTAGTAAAAATAAATTTGTTTTCTATAAAGTGTTTTTGACTTGTTCACAGGGTGATTATTGGGTCTAAGTTGGATCCATTTCAACCTTTGACTAAGTCAGCAAGAGGATGTTTGGCTTAGAATGGGCTGAGTGATCATGTGGTTTAAAACCATGAGACACTTGTCTCAATCCGAAGGGATAGAACAAGATTAATGTTGATGAAGTTTATCCTTGGTAACGGCTCTTATTTTCTCTTTCATAGGAGAGACGTTGTGGCAATTACCTATAAAAGGGAATGTGTAGAAGTCACAAGAACACCGACTGAATATCCTCTTTATTGGAAGGCTATCAAAACCTCCAAGAAGTTCTGCCCAATTGGGATTGTATTATCAGCTTTGTGAAGCCCAAGGTTGTGTTCAGGCGTTGCTGGATCCATCAAGAAAAGTGGAGTTACTCTTTGTTTTTGCATTTTATTTTGTTACTATTCTGTTATTGTTTTTCATGAAGTAGGGAAGAACCGCTGAGAAATTTAGAGTTACCTTGAAAATTTCCTGACACAGGGAAGAACAATTGAGAAAGCCAACAACGGAAGATCTAGAACCTTTGTTTGTTGCGCAACAAAACAATTAATGAAACCCAACATTAGCTTCAAACAATCTAGTAGACGATGAACAGTAACTCTTCATTGGAGGTGGAGACCGCCACTGCCACTGTCACTCTCTTGGGATGGGGCGAAAGGGAGAGACAACTAAGGGAACAGAGAGAGAGAGAGAGAGAGAGAGAGAGAGAGAGAGAGAGAGAGAGAGAAACTGGACATTTCGACACCACTACTGAGTCACTGAGAGTAGCCCAGATTTCAGATTGCTTGTTCTACAACGGTTGGCTGTAGAACATGGCTCTGATCTGAGATTGAATGATCAGAGATTTGTCAAGCTCTGAGAGACAGATAAAAGAGAGATTTATCGAAAGAGAGAGAGACTTGCAACGGGACATAGCACCGGGACGCATGGACAGGAGCTTGTGACTTGTCTAAAGAGAAAGATTGGCAATGACAGATCGAAAGAGATAGAGAGAGACTATCGTCGACTAGCACCGACAGCCGTGTGGCCGTTGTTGTATGTGACAATAGAGCCAGCGAGCCCGAACTAAAACCAAAAAGGGTTTTTGATCGTAAAAGGGTAGTTTGGGAATTATGGACAAAACTATTAATCATGTGGTGTCACATGCAAGTGGGACCTGACGGTCGAATAACAGTAGGGGAGGACTTGGACAGTTGTTAGAAAACTTAAGTGTATGGCAAAACAATAACTAAACAATAGGGGTACCACTTGTCATTACACTAAATAGTAGGGGTAGTTTAAGAGATTTACTCTTAAAAGTTTTAAGTCACATATGTCATCATGTTTTTAAGTTGTGGTACTAAACTTAGTAGTATGAAATTTTCCCAAACATATTCTTGTAAGTCATAACCGTTTAGGTAACACTAGTAAGTGCGAAGTGCTTTGCACAAGGTAATTCTAGATGATGATAATGATTGAAATGATGCATTCAAAATTTTCTATAAGGTTCATGTACGTTTTATATTTTTTGTTTTTCACTATTAATCGGATGCAGATTTCAAAATTTGAATATGATTACATAAGTACCTCATATTGGGCTACAAAGTTTTGGATATCATCGGCATGTCTACCTATTTGGTTGGACTCTATTTTTGTAATGTTTTATCTTTTTAGTCTATACTCTTTTGTTTACTTATAAAAAAAAATGTAAGATTTAAAGAGGGGAATTGAATGAGGAGAAAATTGTAGTCCAAACTACAGTTTAAACCTCACAATTGAATAGGGATTAAATTCAAAAAATGGGTATTTTAGTTAAAAGGAAGTTCCACAATTTTATTCAGATTTTTAGTAGTAGTGTAAATATGGGTTATAGATGTTTTCAAATTTTCTATAATTTTTTTTATTTCTAAGTGTGTAAAAATAATATTGTTATTTACACATTTTTTATTTAATATGTTAAATATATGATATTATACATGTGTCCAAATGTTTCCTTTTGTAAAATTTATGTATTTTTTATTTTTTGCATTTTTGTATATTTTATAAATTTTTATTGTTTAATTATGACATTAAAGGTTGTCAGATTTGACCCTTAAGTTGAACTATTGATCTCCCCTAAATAGGAAAATAATTTCATTTTTGGTTAGTTTTAGATTATGTATTTTATTTTTATCATCAATAAAAATAATTCTTGTTTATTACACTTGTTTTTTTAATTTGATTAATAAAAAATATCATAAATCTATTTTTTCTACATTTTTGTAATTTTCTATATTTATTTTTATTTAAAAATTTTATTATCTAACTATGGCTTCATGGGTTGACCAATTTAATGTGGATAGTTGAATTGTTTAGTCATCACTTGGATTAAGAATGATTTTGTTTTAGAGTAAGTTTAAAAATATATGGTTTTATACTGTTAAAAGTATTGGACATATATCTAATTAGTAGCATTTATTAGTGAAAAATTAATTTAAATATGGGATTTAATAAGAGAGAATGAGAGTTAATACCTTAAATACAAGAGTTAATGAAGAGGGGGTTAAATGAGGTGAAAAACATTAATTGAAATTACATTTTCAACTTTCATAATTAGATATGGACTAAATAACAAATGTGGGCATTTTGGTCAATAAAAATTTCACACCCTCATATCAGGGCAAATCTGTGCCCACACCGTTCTAACAGCATTTTGCAACCTTGCATTGAGAATATCTCTTCATGGAATAAAACATACAAGTATGGAGAAATTATCAATGCAAAGCAGTAAAGGCTGCTTGAATGGGCTTTGGGCTTTGCCTTGACTGAAGCCGAACTCTATGGATTTCCCTTTTTATTTTTTTCTGTCTTAGTTTTGTTTGTAAACAAGAGAAAAACACACCATATACAAGTATGGAGAAATTATCAATGCAAAGCAGTAAAGGCTGTCTTAGTTTTGTTTGTAAACAAGAGAAAAACACACCTTATACATGTTTGAAAACAATGGCCATAAATAGGTTTGTTGTATCAGTAGCACCCAGAATTGGTGTCTCTTTGTTTCTGTTGTCAACTCCAGGTATGAACTACTTTCTTTTATTTGTTTGTCTTAGTTTAGTTTGAATACAATGGACACGGAGCTTCTTTTAACACCATGTCTTATCTCTCTCTCTCTCTCCAACATCCTCTGATTTAACATCTTTGTTTCCTCTTCACGCTTAGGATTCTAGTTCCATTTCTTATTCAGGTCCGATCTTAGTATCATTGTCGTTTTTCAACAATTCAGCACCATTAGGCTAGGCACCACATACGCATCTCACACTGACCTCATAGCCGCACATCGAGAACATCTCCCATACTTGCATTATATTTATTATTCAATGTGAGATAGATGTTCTCAACACAGGGTGAGATGTGGCTGTGAGGTCGGTGTGGTGGAGGTGGGCTCTATGAGGAGCAGATCCCAAATGCTTACATGGCATTGAGTTGACGTAGTTGCTTGGAAAAATGCCATCAATACCAAACACCCATCTTAGTTTTTCTGACATAAATTTGGTGAAAAGGTTCATTTCAATTTGTTTGGACCCTTTGTTTGATTAAAATATGTGATTTTGATTCTTTTACAAGAAAGAATATAGAATATTGGTAAATATGTGTTCACCTTTTGTTTGAATTTCAAAGGTTCACCAATGAATTAAAAATTGAAAAAAAAAAAAAAGAAAAGGCAGTGTCATTCAAGAATTCTATAGTGGGTCGACCGACGCAGTGATTCAACATTTGCTGATGCACTTGAGTTGCTACAGGAGAGCATTCTTCGGACAAGGCTCCATCAGATGCACAGATATCCTTTTCTACATAATTTGCTTTATTAGTGCCAGTTTATAACAAACCGCATGCATTGTGGAGGCCCTGCCAGTACAGAAAGTATATAGACTGAACCTCCTTATCAGCCTAAACTTCATTGAAGCCTGAAGATCGTTGTAATAAAGTATATTATAGACTGAACCACCTTCCTCTGTTCATTATCTTAAACAATATCAAATAGGACTCATGATAAACTTTTCTATTAATCATACTTTATTTGAATGTGTGATGGAAATGGAAACCTGGCTTTTTGAGTGCCAAGGAGACCATGAAACAAAAAAAATACAAGGTATTAATAATCTTTAATGCATCTTAAGATGTGACAAGCTAATGAATTAAAAAAATAAAACTCCACAAATACTTCAACCCTTAGTTTATACTGAAAAAAAATACTGCATATAATATCTCCTTCATCTCCTTTGAAAGTTGAATGCTCTAATCGAGAAGGCAAAGATGAATGCAAAGAGCACTGTAAAGCCAATTATCACTGCTGAAACCACACCTAAAAAGTCATGTCTAAACCCAAAGTAACTTCTAAGGAACTCCTCCACTGTTTGATCTGTTTCAATCTTGTCTTGTATATCTCCAAACTGAGAAGCAACCAATCCATACAATGTCCAGGCAACAGGGCAAATCCAATAGTACCATCTCCACCACACAGGCATCCTCTGCAAACAACCAAAAAAAAGGCATTAATGACTCTAACTTTTCAAAAAATCTCACACTGGAAAAACAAATAAGGATGACTGAAACTCACTGTTCGCGGGACTATAAATCCTGAGAAAAGGTTCCATATTCCATAGAAAGCAGAAGAAACTATGGCAGCAACATTGTGGTTTGGAGTTACAGCCACTGCCATCATCCCATAGAATGTGAAGTATAGCAAGGTAAAGTACATAAAGAAGAGATACCAAAAGAATTTGGCAGCAGTCCATTCAAATCCAATCATGGCATAGACTATGACCCCATATACCACTGCTTGTACAAAGATATGTGGAATCTCAATCATCACCTACGAGAAAAGGAAAGAAATCTGGTGAGGATGCAAAGATGATTTGATTAATTTTCTCTTAGAAGAAAATTTGGACACGTGCTTTGTTGATCTTCTTAATGAAGGGTATATCAAGTACCTGTCCAAAGGCATAAGGTAAGGCAGAATACATTCCAGCTGCTCTCTCTCTATAAAAGACTGTTCGTTCTACTGCAACGACTGGCTGAACAGAGGAGGCATTTTGTATCCCAAGGAAAAGAACGGCAGCATACATAGATCCCATTGCATTAAATAGATCCTGTTGCCTTGACCTACAATTTCCAATGTCCAGATCAAGCTTAAATGGATGGACAAACAAAGTAGAGAAATAAACTCTATAGAGCTCTATAGCTTCTAACATAAATTACCTCTTGGAGCCGAGATCCCAGAATATTGTACCAAACAGCAAGGCTATAAATGTTGTGAAGATAAATCTCACTGCGATATATGGTGGGTTGCGCCAGTATGACCAGTGTTGTTTCCATAGGCAAGCCATACATTGAGTGAAGAAAGATTGTGAATACATTGTAGGGAAGTAAAGGTCTTTTGAGCCTGGAGGAGGAGTGCTTAATTCTTGAATTAAAGATTTATTCCTCCTGAAACAGACACCAAATATCAATAAATAGCCATAACATTAAGTCGACACAGTTTCAAGAGGAAACTAGAATGTTTAGGTTAACATACCTATGAAGTTCTGAATTCTTGTACACCTCGGTAAAGTTTACCCCTAAAATTTCTTCTTGTGCCATTGTAGTTACCTCTAACATCCATGTAGCAGGATTATAACCATCTTTGATTTTGCTTACTCCTTCAATTCCCTTGATGAAATACAGAAACATACTATCAATGATTTTGCCATAAGAATCGGTAGTCCTAACACAGAACTTTCCCATTTTATAGTTGATTGTTATTTATAAGTTCTCACCTCAAAGTACTTGATCAAATGGCAGGATTGACGCCCTAATGGACCAACATATATTTCTTCTCCTCCTCGCTTCATTAGAAATAACTGTGACCACACATTAACACTTCAGTCTCTCATATAAAAGAATAACATGCAATAGGTTCCGAGTTATTTAATCTGTAACATTCATACCTCATCAAAAGCTTCGAAAATGTCAATGCTTGGTTGGTGAATGGTGCATACTACAGTTCTTCCTGTGTCCACAGTGTTCCTCACTGTTCTCATTACAATTGCAGCAGCCCGGGCATCAAGCCCTGATGTGGGCTCATCCATGAAGATTATAGAGGGGTTTGCAACAAGCTCGACTGCAATGGTCATTCTCTTACGCTGCTCAGTTGAAAGACCATTCACCCCAGGCAACCCAACTAATGCCCCCCTCAATGGGTTTAATTCCACCAGTTCCATGACCTCCTCAATGAACATCTGCTCACATCATGCCAATCTATTAAAACTTAAACTGATTAAAATAACACAAAAAACAGATAAAGACCTTAAACAAACCAACCTTTCTTGTTGAAGAATCAACATCAGATGGTAATCTGAGCCAAGCGGAATATAGAAGGGACTCATAGACTGTAACATGGGGAGAGTGGATATCATTCTGCTCACAATATCCTGATATCCTGGCAAATGTTTCCTGCTTCTTGGGGTAGCCAGATATGGTGATGTTTCCCTCTATATACCCACCAGTTTTCCTTCCAGCCAATACATCCATCAAGGTTGTCTTACCAGCACCACTAACCCCCATTAATGCTGTTAGGACTCCTGGCCTGAAAGAGCCACTCACACCCTTCAAAAGTTCTAAGCGATCTTCATTAACACCTTGATCTTTCATTTCCTACAGGTTTAGAATCAGGAATAGATTCTTAGTTGCGGTTAGTGGGATGATTAAAAACCTCTAGGTCACAAATTTATTTACAACTTTTTGTTAAACTTGAACTTACCTGTGGCATGTCCACAAAGTATCTAACTTCATCAAAGGTGATGGAAAGTGGTTGAAATGGAAGAACCATGCCCCGCTTTTTATGCTGATTAACCTCATCGATTCTTGCAGATGAAGACTCGGATGCAACTCTTATAATTCCATCTTGTTGTTCTGCAATAGTAATCAACGCAATTTATTTATTATCCAGAAGACAGCAAACTTTAAATGCTTCAAATGAGAAGAGATTAATCACCTCCAGATGTGGTATGACCAGAGGAGGTCATTTCTAGGGAGGATAATTCATTATCTTCTCCAGTTCTTGCTTCTCCTTCGTCTGGTAGAACTGCTTGAGGCTTCCCAAATGCTGCAAGGACATCATCCAAGTTTTAGAGCTGGACATTCCACTTCTGGAAATATGGAAATCGAGAAGAGAGTACTCACGATCGAGATAGTGTAGAGCCACAGTGTAAAGGAAATTGAACAGGAACATATATCCAATTGATGCCCCTACTCCAATCCAGTACCAATGTGCTTCTGGGAAGAACCCACGGGATTTAATAACAGTCGCTCCAAGTGGTTCTGTTGAATTTGGAAGAACCTGCAACATCAAAACATATTCACTTTATCCAATTTCAAGTGGAAAATTTCCCTTCTGTCCTAAATCAAGAAACTTACTTGTCTCCAATTCTTCCCTAGGAACTCATTTACTGATATCGCATTCTGCCCATACATCAATGGTGAAATCCAGTAACCCCATATCCACCATTTCTTTACATCATCTGTGAAATTCAAAAAGTTGAGTTTTCAATAAGTACATGGATATTAATACTACAAAGTTGAATTGAATACATGAAACCTTCCAAATGCAGAAAAAAACATGCTCTGAATTTAACTTTTATGTACATACTTCGTGACAAGATAAAACCACCCAAAACTACAAATGTGAGCACTGCAAATGCCCCAAATGTATTTGCAACAATCATATTCCTTCCTGTTGCCCCAATGAAACGGAATAGTGCAGAAGCCATCTGATTGATAAGTAAGAGTAGAAAGTACTGTCTAAAAAACCTGCCATAAGAAAATTTCCCGGGTTAGCAAAACATGTAATGATAATCTGAACAGGAAAGCAAGTGGTGGGCAAAGCATGATCTAGTTCACTTAATCTCTACCTTTCAACATTTGGATCAAATCCAATGACATAATAAGTAATGAATACCCAAATGCCAACTTCTATAAATGTAATTGGTATTTTGAGGATCCATGTGGGGAGTGAATATGCCCAGGCAGGATAGAAGAGGAGATCTCTTTGCTTGTAAAAGACCGGAAGCTTTGCAATTGTCATTGAAATCTCTGATAATCCATTGAACATAACCGTGATAAGAGCAAAAAACAAAGCACCCATATAAATTCCACCATCAGTAGAATCATCTTGATGCATCTCGGTACGTAGGAAGAGAGTCATTGTGATGAAAGCCAGAATTGCAAGCTGGAAAAAGGGAGGTAAGTATGAATTAGTATCATTATTTGGGGTTCAAGATCAATACTTCAGTAAATCTAACTTACTTGTGCCATCTTGAAGAAGTAAACAAATGAATTTCTCTTCATCAGCAAGATCTCTCTTGACATGCAAGCTTTAAACAACTCCTTTTTGCTAACGCCATACTTTTTAGTTGTCAAAGCAGCTGCGTGATTCTTTGTCTTGTCAAATGGAGTTGAAAGCTCATCACTAATTTTTTGGCCAACATGAAATGACTGGAATGCCTCGGCAAATTCCTTAACAGTGACAAATCTATATGGTTCAAGTTTACGAGCCCAGTACTGTTTCTGATCTTTCTTTGATGTCACCTATCATATGCAGAAAGAAGTCAATATTCACAAAGAGGAAGTGGATACCAAAAGAGTTGGAAAAAAGGTCTAAACTTTTGGGCCACACTTACTTCTTGTAAGAAGTCAGCAACTCCTTTTCTTTCTGGACATTTGAAGCCCATAGATTCAAAGAAATCAAGCACATGTTCACGGGGGCCCTGATAAATAACCTGTCCATCTGAAAGGAGAATGATGTCATCGAAAAGATTATATGTCTCTGGTGCTGGCTGGAGGAGGGAGATGACAGCAGTCCCATTCAGGATGTGTATGGACTGCCTTAGTGAACTGACAATCTGATAAGTTGTTGAACTGTCCAAACCAGTAGATATCTCATCCATGAAAAGTGCCCTTGCTGGTCCAACCAGCATCTCCCCTATAACAATAGTTTCAAAATGGTCAAGACAATAGAAGTTAGAAAAAGAAAAGTAATCCATTAGTTGCTCCCAAGTTCATCTACCAATTGTAACATGTAACAGAAAAGGGTAAATCCAAAGAAAAAAAGCTAGAATAGAATAGGAAAAAGATCCATTTAGCGGTTGTAGAATAAGTTGATCTACCAGTTGTCACACGCTTCCTTTGCCCTCCAGAGATACCCCTCAACATTTCATCACCGACCATGGTATCAGCACATACATCCAGTCCCAGAATCTGTTAGTTTTTAGTGGAGCACAAGAAAAACTTGTTAGGAATCCTCCAGTGCTTCCCAAATGCAATCCATAGTTATAGACTGTGTAGATTTGGTGATACCTTTAGAATATAATCTGTAACTACACTGGCCTCCTGCCCCTCCAGTGTTGCTGCCTGCAGGTATACAAAAGGAATTCAAACTCCAGGGAACCAAACCTCGGAAATAGGATTCTCTTCTTATAAGAAAAACATTTGGCAATAAAAAGGAAAATTAGAAATGGAATGAGCTGAAGAAACTTTAAGTGAAGCCAACCCACTGGACCTAAAGTTCTTTTCAGCTCCAAAAAACCAAAATTTTGTCTCCTGGGACAAAATATTGGAAAAGAAATTTGTAAAATCATGCAAATCTCATAGAAGTAGAGGTTCACGTTGCAATATAAGAGTTTGATTTTCTTGCCTTCATGTAGATATCTATATCAGGATCAGGTTTAATATTTGCGGCCTTTTCTCTTCTTGATAACTCTGTCAACATATCTGCAGATTGTGCAAAGGCATATCAAGTGATTAACTCTTCAATACTCCAAATGAATTGAGTAAATATATTATTAATAAGAAAGGATCTACAACTTACCATATCTCTCTCCAACACCCTGACATCTAGCAGAGAAAGCGAAGGTTTCTCTAACCGTCATTTCTCCAATATGGAGATCATGTTGACTGATATAGGCTGATGTCCTCTGAGGGACAAATTCATCCATTCCATGACCATTGTAAGTTACTCTCCCGGAAACCTGGCGATTTGGAAATAAATATATTCAAATATGAAGATGAATAGTCAAATAACTTTCCAAGAGCATTCATGCTAACTAATAGAAAGTTGAAGGAATCAGAAGTAAACCGAAAATCCTTTACCTTTAGATCTGTATCAAGCTTCCCCGCCAAAGCCAACAACAGAGTTGTCTTCCCTGAGCTTGGGGGTCCTAATAACAAAGTCATTCTGCATATCATAGAAATAAAATAAGAAATGAATTGGGATTTCGCATTAAAATTGGAAAACAACAAAACCGACCAGATTCCAATTAAAAATATAAGCATAATCTTCACACCTGGAAGGCTTGATAATTCCACTAACATCGTGAAGGATACACAGCGGTTTCTTTCTACTTGGAAGAATGTGGAGAAAGTTCAAGAATCCCTTCCAAATGTAAAGATGAATAAGAAAGTGAGGAGGAGAGATGCAAAGTAGAAGAGGATTAAAGACACGAAGTTCCACCTAATGTATAAATATTTGCAGGTATATTACCTCTACGATATTTGCAGTGAAGTTGAATATTGTAGGCAGAGCTCTGCTTCCTACATAAGCATCTGCATTAATGTTAAGATGCTCAAAGCGGACTTCAATAGTGGGAAGATCAATTCCAACTCTGTGTAAAAGCAATAAGCAGAGATGTTAAGAGAAGGAAAGGTCCGGAAAGAAACTGGTAAACCATATAAATTTAGAAGAATATAAATGTTTTTTTTTTTTTTCTACTTTCAGGAAAGGTAAAGGAGTTCCCACCTTTCAATGCGATTCTTGAGCTTCAGCAAGAACTTTTCATTATCCTCCTCTGCAACTCTGACCAATCTCTCTATTAAGTTCTTCTTCTCTTGGTACCCAAGGCTTCCAATGTCAACCTCAGTCGGCTGGCTTCCCACCCCAGTAAGGATACCTTTCCGAATACGATCATAGGTGGGCAGTTTCTCAAGAGCAGCCCATTTTAGCGCTTCTTCATCATCATCTTCTCGAGAAGATCTGGAGAAAACTTCAACTCCGTTGCTCCTCCAAACGGAATTGTTTCTACGCAAACTACTTACTTTGTAGAGATCAACACTATCCATCGAATCACTCGAAAATGCAGCACGCACAAATCCCCTGTGAGTTCCGACAGGAAACCCAGAATTTTTTTTTTTCAATATTCAAGCATGTAAATTTTATTTGTGGAACTTCATGAAACAACCAAAGACGGAAACTCTTCTCTTCTCTTCGCTCTCTGTTGTTAGGTGTAAACAAGTTGTCTTGGGAGCGAGGTGAGCTAAGGAATGACAGAATGAAGCGTAAATATATAGCTTTAGTAAGGAGTTGGACGGCTTTTTTAACTGTTGAGTTACGAAACCCAATTCAAACGTAACTGGTTGCAGTCTTGTAGAGTCTTTTATATGATTTTTCAAATTTCAACCATGGATGAGAATACAGTTGGTCTTCATAAAATCAAAAAACCAACGCCATCATCCTTGACTTAGGGAAATTTCTGTATTACTCCCACCACCTTTCGTTGGGTTTCCATTTTGGCATCTTCCTGTTTAGGGTAAACTACACCTGGCCACCATGTACTTAGAATTAGTGATGCTAAGCCCTCACAACTTTATTTTGTGACAAAAAACCTCCCATATTTTCTGTAATCCAGCATTCTGCCCCTATCACCAATATTCTGGTGGTAAATGATTCATGGTGGTGGAAATAGATTTTCTTTTAATTGATTGTAAAAAGGGGATCGTTATGCATCCTTGGTGTTTTTATCGGTTTCTTTTAATAGATTATCTTTTACAAAAAAAAAAAAAAAAAACATAGCTTGATAATTAGGATTTGAATGCATTAAAAAACAGTCCAAATGAGATATTGTGGTTTAGTATGTCCATTTTCATTATTTTTGGTTTTTTGCTTTTATTACATTAAATCTTACGACCACCCTTTTATTACATTAAATCTAACGGCCTGAAGATTATTTGATTAAGGCACATCTTTCTACACAAAGACATGATGAAAAAAAGTTGAAAAACTCCATTTGAAATTTTATGAAAATAGCTCTAAACGGATTTTATACGCTTTTTTAAGATATCATCTTTTGATGATTAAACCTTTTTCCAACCAAACGGGAAAAGATAAAAAATACAACCACCCTAAGCTTTTAAACAACCAACAGCCAATGCGAAAAGACTCATCAAATGGAGCCAAGACTCAAAACTCAATGTAAACTTATATTTACCCCCTTAAACAAAACAAAGATATCCTAAATAGACAATTTAATAATTTTACCTTCATCATTAACCCCGGATTAAGTGCAAAACCCTCGAGTCTAGAAGTTGAGAAGGGTCTTAGTTACAAAATAGAATCTGGGGGCGAAGTATCACTATTCTCGGCCTGTAATTTACCTTTTTACCATTATCTACAAGCATATATGAACCATCCAAGAAGTGGCTTCAGCTTTAAACGCTGCATTTTCAAATTTGTCATTAATTGAAACCATTGAGACAATGTTGTTTTACTCGTCCAACAAAGGAAAAAGAAAAAGAAAAATGAAGAAAAAAACTTTGTGGAAGTTGCGATTTGTGTTTTATATTTACGGATTTTTCGGTGGCAGAGAGGGATTTGAGAAAATATTGACCAGTTAAGGGAACTACACCTTCACTTTCGCTGCTTCTAGATGGGAGAGACTCTGAATCAGACTCGACTCGTGACTCGTGAAATCGTGAGAGAGACGGAGGTCTTCACGTTCACGACTCTTCACGACTCTGCCTTAATGAGGTAAGGTAAGATTGTAAGAAGGGTGTTCGAATTAAAACTGAATCGATCGAGTATTTATTAATAATACACGTGACCTTATTTTAACCATTGTTACGTCACAATTTCCAATTCCCAATCTTTAAGTTAATTAATGACTAGTGAAAATGTATTATTATAATGAAACAATAATTAATTATAAGATAATAATATTAGGATTTTTTAGGAATGTATAGATGGCTTCTCTTTTTATTGTCTAAATTATTAAAAATAAAATAAAATATTTTTTTATTTACTCTAAAGAAGAAGTTTGAGCCGATCAATTTCCCTGGTTGTGGGCCCAAATCGAATCAAGGGCGTATGCGCATGCATGAAAGTTGAACACGTCCATATGCCACTAAGACAACCGTTACCCTCGCTTATAAAGTGAAATAAAATATTTTTTTAATTAATTCCCACTGTAGTCCTAACAAATAATTTATATTTATATTTAATAATTTCAAGTAAAGATTAAATAATATTATTTAAATTTAATATATTATAAACTAATGGAGTAAATAATTTCTCAAATCCGCATTCATATCAAAAAGAGGCTTTTAATCTCAAAAAAATTATACAAATAAAAATATTAATAATAGAATAATAGTTTTAGTACTTAAAATTTATAAATTTGAATGTAAAATATATCTTAAATTTTTCATAAATTATTAATTAATATTTTAATTTTCATTAAATAAAAATATACTTATTATTTACAAAAATGACATTTTATTTCATAAATTTATAAAAATAATTATATAATAAGTTTAATAATTAAAAATTATGAATTTGCATATGATATGTATCTTAGAAATTTTAGTATCTTTGAAAGAGTTTAATTTAAGATTATATATTTTTATAAATTATTAATTGATATTTTAGTTACATTTTATGATAACATTTTTATTGTTACAAAAACAAAAATATTTTTTACCAAACATTTGAGAATTAAATTTTAGTTGATTATTTAGTTAATGTTAAAATTAAAAATATAAAAATAAAAAGCAATTGATATAATAATTACATATAATAATTGCATGTGTTTTGTGACATGAACTTCAATTGAGAATAAATAATAGCTTTGTGCATGTATTAATTTGTGAAAATTTATATAATATGTTTTAGGACTCTAGATCGATGCATTATCAATAAAATTGTATGATTTATATGCATCCGCTATATTAATTGTAATATATTTATTCACAAATACTATTAGAATATACATTTCCTATGCATTTATACATTAATTTTGACTATTTTAACCTTAAATGTAATGTTATCAATATATTTATGGAATTTAGATGCATTTCCTAATGTATCCAAGCATCTCCATATTTTTTCATCCGTATCTATGCATTTCCAAAGTGTACCCGTATCCAGTTGGTCTGATACAATACCCGATATCGATACTTTAATCCTTGTATAAACCGATTAAACCGATACTTTGATTCTTGTTTTGTTTCAATCGGTTTCAGTTGATGTAACAACAGTCAGCCCGAGATATTTAATTCGATTGGCAAAATTGTGTACAATCAAACCAAACCAACCCAAGAACAGCCCAAACCCTCCCAACATCATTTGACACTATGCATCTTATGCATTACGAGTCCCACTTTTATGGTGGCTCCAAGTTGGAGAGTGATATGTGTGGTGTCATATGATGTTGGTAAGATGTTGGAACGTGTTTCATTGGCTTGAGATCCAAATTCTGTTCATCCAGCTGCACGTTGAGAACATCTCTTATATTTCATTGCCAATATTCTAGATATGCATCTAGGTGAATGTAGTCAGCAATGATGTATTTGTGGTCAGCTGATTTGAATTCAAGTAATTATATACAGTTCTTGATGGCAACCCACCCGCTGGTAATTGGGTCATGACTCCAATAGCAACCTCATTGATGACAATAATGAGAGAAGTTTGGTTATTTGGAAAGAAGCTTCCTGCACCCTAACTCAAATCGACCCAACAGGCCAACACAAATGAATGGAGAGGGGATATGGAACCTGCTCCGCCCTACATCATATATTATACTATACTTATACTCAATTGACAATATAAAAATTAAGGTTCGACTATAATGCCAAAAAGACATGTTAGTAGAAAAATTTAGAATCGGAATCATAAAAATAATAATCAATCAAGTGGGTTTTCATCAAATAATACCCAGTTAACACTGACCCAACTTTGTGATTTACCACCTAATCCGGACCATTAACATTCCTATTCCAACACAAATGCACATTATTACGCTTATCTGAAGCTCAGTTAACATCCAAATTCAGGATTAACCGCTCCCAAATGAGATTTAATTAAAAGTCTGTTGATAGAGACTGGACAGACTATCATGTTGGAACTTTTTTTTTTTTTTGTTGTTGTTGTTGGAAGCAGACACCAGCTAGCTTCCGTTGACAGCTCTGATTAGTGATTACCTCTTTTTAATGAAAAGAAAATTGAATTCAATGCAGCAGCATACACCGATACACGGGGTGTGTGATGAATCAACAAGTATTAACAAGCGGTCAAATGGCCGGCCTCTAGATTCTAGTGACTCAAGCAATGCGGTCAGGATTCCACGCTCCAGTTTTCAAACATCATTCTAGAATATAGACCACGTTCTTTTTTATTTATCATTCCAGTCTACCATGATAATTCATCACGTGTTCAAATCATTTTTCAGTTAAATCAACATTTTGTTTTCAATCTATGCTGCCAGAAGGACGTGGTAACGAAAGAGTTTTGACCAATCACAACCCCGTGAAAACTTGATAAATACCCTAATAAAAAAGCTTTTGAAGTTTTTTTTTCTGGTATTATCTATTTTTAGCACAGACAAAATTTCATTGATCAATGGTTCCCATGCATTATAATTCATTTGAGATTTGACAATGCCGGGATAATAAACTGGGGGACTACAGGACTAAGTTGAAAGGAGAGCATGTGTAAGTCTAACCAGGGTGTGAGCTACTTGATTTTTAGAGCGACAAACAAATCCAACTGAGCCATGGGAGATTTGATGAAGTATAACCCTGCAATCCGCGCGCCATGACTGAATGAATGCATCGATAGAGTAGGAGTAGGAGAAAACTTCTCCAACAGGGAATTAATCACTTATAACGCATCTCCCTCCAAATTGAAGTTCTAGGCACAACTTGAGAGCTTTTGGTAAGCCAATGCTCTACTTTCTAAAACAGAGCAGGGAGATTGGTTAGGAACCTTCAGTAACTCCGGTATGAATTACCTTCCCTGAGTTGCTTGTTAATCGTTATAATGAGATATTTCTGAAATCTATAGTGCAGTTATTAGTAGGAAAAGTTTTGAACATTGACGTTACTACCTCAAGGCTTATGCGAACCACTGCAACTAGGGTTTGTGTAAAGCTCAACTAATTTAATGAAGGAAAATCTATCGAGGGTGTGGATCGATATGGGAAAGGAAGTTTTTGGTAGAAAGGAACTCAGATACAGTCCTCACATAGTACGGTGTGAACACCGTTTTGTGATGGCTGAATCCCAACTCAATGGAAAGTTGCATGCGATCCTCGACAGGTGTAAGCTTACTCACATTCTTCTTCTCTAGCTAGCTTGAACAAGTTCTCTGTTCTCCTTCACCTTCAGCTTGCAATTTGCTTCAATGTGCCCATGTTTAAAACAAAAGGATTCAGTCCTCACAAGTTGAGAAGAACCACCCGAGTGTTGAGTGTAGAGATTTGGGGATTATTGATGTTATTCATATTGCATCTCAATCGCCGCAAGCCATTGATATTGGTAGAATTTCTTTGAAGGGTTTGCATTGGGATTCTATGGATCCCATAGTGGTTGTTGTTGACAATCTTGAGAATTGAGATGGTGGTAGGACTACACATTAACAATATGGATCATATCACATCTGCACAAGTCCAGGAATAATAATAGGTACAAGTACTAGAAGGTAACAGTACCCAACCAAATGCTTCTATAGAGCTCGAGAAAGGCTCCAATGAAAAAACAAAAACACTTTCGAAGGAGGCGTCAGTAGAATGCGATGATGATAGGCCAAATTTTCTATGGCTTGTAGCGAATAAATGGTGCTAGGATGGTCAGGAGATTAGAATCAATGAGAACATAGCATTCCTTTTTAGTAGAGTTGGTCAATATAGAGCTCAGGGTGTTCCTGATGCTAATTAGGTAGCCACTCCCACGAAAAAGGATAATTATGTTGTTGAGAATCCGGTTAGAAATAATTCCAAAGAGAAGAATAATTCTAATCCAAGAATGGGTGACAAAGGAATTTAAGAAGAAAAAAAGAATTGTAATCTAAGAAGGTTAAAGAGACAATTCAAACAAAAGCCATATCTATATATATAGGTTATCTAGAATTAACAACGGTTATCACACCCAATATTCTTCTTCCTTTAGTTTTACTTTTCATATTTTTTATTATAAACTCCTTTTTGATCATTAACAATTTCTCTCTTAAAAAAAAAAAAAGAATTTATTGATTATAAACTTTATACTACCTATGTGTTTCTATGCATAGACTTGCATAATAAAAAATAAAATACCAATTACAACTATTTCTCATAAGTTTTCATAAATCGAGCCATCTTATGTGTTGTGTTGGCTAACTAACATGTCAAAGGACATAGAGTTAAAATACTTACATAACGATTTGATGTGCCTAATATAAGGTGTATTGTATTTATGTATAAAGGCATCAGCATGTACCTATGTCGGCAATCTATCAACAATTGCCTATTTTTTTCTTGGGGTATTTATGTATTTTGGATCATGGGGGCAAAAAAGGTGAATCCAATATTTTTTTTGTATTTTTGTAATTTTTTATTCTCAATTTTATTTGAAAATTATTTCTAATATTTTCCAATAATCCAATCTCATTGTAATTTTTTTTTTCAATTTTATCATTTTGTACACATTAAATTTGAAATGAAATAAAATTTTCACAATTATTTCCAACTTATTATCTATTATTCATGCGAATTTTCTATTTTTATATGTTTTTCTTTTCTTCTAATTTTTTAGTATAGGAAAATGATAAAAAAAAAAAAAAAAAACTCATGCCAGGCCTGACTTGGGAATGGGACCCAAGGCTCGGCATTGCAGGACATAAATTGCGTTTGGGCTGCCTACAATCTGTGTTGTGCTAGCACGACACCACCCACATTACAATTTACAACTCTAATTAATAATCTATCAAACTCATTGATCTAACAAGGACTTTTTTTTATTTTTTGTAATAATCTAGGACCTATTTGGTTCATATAAATAGGGGTCAGGAATTGGAATCAAAATGCCCAACTGTTTGTATTGGGTGAAATTGAAATCCCATTCCTATTCCTTTTCGAATGGCATTCCCACATTTGAGGGAATGGTCATTCTCTCCCCCTCCCTTGGGAATGAAATCCCATTCTAACTTATTCCAATTCCAATTCCAATTCCTGTCTGAACCAAATAGACTATAAGATGGTCCATCCCAATTCCGATTTCAAGGAATTTTGATTTTAATTTGAATCCAGATTGAACTGCAAACCAAACGGACCTTTAGGCTCAGTTTGGAAGAGTACAAAATACAAATGCAAATTTGTAGAGTGCAAAACCTTGTATTTTTTATTATTTAATATGTATTTGCACTCTACATACTTGTATTTGCGTTCCTTCATAATGTATCTTGTAATGAATGTTTAGTAGATTGGGAACAAGGTTAAAAGTATCAATACTCTCAATATGCAGAAATTGTGTATCAAGAGTTTGGAACCATTGAAACTCTTGTCACTTAATAATATCTACAGCACATCCGGACCATTTTATCACTTCATAATATCTATTATGCCATGTTCTTCTGTACGTTGGACAGTTACGGGCTTCTCAATGAAACTCGCTACAACTGCAAGTCTGCAAGTCTGCAACCATTTTAAAACTCAGCAGCGCCACCACAGTTCTACTTAACTATGTAACATGAGTTTGGATTTTCTCCTCACAAAATTGGTCCTGTTAAAAGGGGTGTGAGGAGCAAATCTCATTTCCTGTAATGATGTGTAATGTAGAATTATCACTTGGAAATTCGAATCAGTCAACGATCAAGTAGTTCAATTTCTATATTGGTTTTCATGCAAATAGCGTTAGCTAATCTTTCTAATCGCAATATATTTTGTGTCACGGGACCAAACCAGTTCATGCTGGTTCAATGTAGAGATGCAGAAAAACAAGAAGCCACTTGTGGAAACTACAAGGTTCAGTTTTCTGAAGGAGCGGCAAACAAAGAGAAGAATCAAGGAGGAAAACAAGGAATATCTTGACAACTGGTAAGGTTTTTATATCTCTCCTTTCCTAGGTCAGCATCTGTAGTAGAAAAAACGAAGTGTATGAAATTATTAATTAGAAAAAGGAAAAACATGATTACAAGATAACATCACTTACTTTGCATGGATTTAATATTCAGACGATCCCCCATCATTCTTCATTCTTCTGATCCCTTCAGGTTCCACAGATTCATTTACCCCTAAAGCAAGCTCAGCCTCGAAAGACTTGGACGGCAACCTTTCATACACTCTTGATCCCAAGGGAAGAAGCTTACACTGCCCTGAGTTCAGAGTTTGGCTTAGCTTTTCATAACTCCATCTTTGCTGAATGTAGACTACTATTGCCAGCAGAACTGCAGTTACTGGTATTGCAATATCCCCAAACTTGGAGTAGAAATCCAAGCTAGGATTCACAAATTCATACTCCTCGGAGAAATATGGATTGAAAACCGGAGTTCGTATGTAGTCATAGACATGAGGGAGAAGTCTCACTATGGTGACCCCGATATAGTAAACTTTCCTGAGAGGTTTGCAGTGGATCTGCCACAAGAAGTTGCCAATAATTTGAGGAAGCAGGAAAAAATCTTGAACAAGACCCACATACTCCTCTAGTTTGGTTTCCCACTCCCACAGTGTATGAGCATTTCCACTTGGATCTATATATTTTTGTTGCCGGAATGGCCTCTGGCTGGCATTGAAAGCATGAACGATGAGAACAATTATGAATCCAATTGTGTGTATAACTAGACTAGTGAAGACGACCCGTTTATCACTAGGAACTCGACCAGGTTCTAGAGGGGTGCGTGTGAGTAGTCTGATACGGGATTTCCATACCTTCTGGCCAAGCCTAAGAGTTAGAAGAAAAGCAACCAGTACAAGAAGCTTTACCGTGTAATCAATCACATGGAACCATTGATTCTTATCAAGATCATAAGATGGCTTTTCATATTCTTCAGAGGCCATCCGTTTGAAAAGAGCCTCAGCACCTGTGATCAGTGGGATACTATAGCCAAGAGCTTGCACACCTAGCATGACAAGAGATATATAAGGAACTGCATCCACTTTATCTCTGATGTAGATCAACTGGCTTAGAATGCAAACAATTGCCAATGAAAGTGTCAGAATCCGAAGAATCCCCTCAACTCCTCTGCGAGAAATTATGTCTTCCCGTTGCTTTCGATAAAGAATTGGAAGAGTCTGGAGGTTGATTGGGCTAAAATAGAGGGGGTCATCTTCAGTCCTTTGGCTAGCAATAGACATCTTTGCAGTTGGATTTATTAACCATAGGGCAGTTGTGGGTGGGTATTCTATTTTAACTTCAATCGAGCAATCCAACCCAGCTTCAAGGTCATGGCTCTCAAATAAGATCTTCCATGAGGCACGGACATCTCTGCAACCAATTAGGTACATCTTTCCAAAATGTGGATCATATAGACCCTCCAGGAACAGCAAAGATGCATTACTATAAAGTTTACCATCCAGTATGAGCTGAGCTGAGACATTCAGAAGCATCTGTCTTTCAGTGGATTCAGCCTTAGCATGGAATGGAAAATCTTCTGTTCTTGCAGTAGAATAATTTTGTGATGGCCAGTAACGCCCAAACAGTGGTCCAAGAGATAGTATATCCACTTGAACAGTAGTTCTTAGAGGGTGGAGGTTGGACAATGGATCTGGGACAGCAGAGACATGCAGGGTGAGGTCCTCAGATAGAAGGGAAAGACTGACTAGGAATGACTCTGAATCTTGTAGTGAAGGAAATTTGAGGAATGATTTCTTGATGACAGAACCGAGATTGAAGGGCTCACTTCTCTCTAAGAAAGCACCAGCTAACTTGATTTTTGAGTATTTGTATGACAAATGAGAGGTGCTAAACTGGTCCCACAGATCGGAAGGCTGCATTATCTTTTCAAAGGATAATGGGAAGTATGAACCAGTTCTGTTATTAATGCTTGATATACTCCCAAGAATGGCATTTCGCTGTTTGACAGAAAACACTAGAGGAGCATATGCACAAATTCGAGAATCACATTTATCCACTGATTTTCCTACAACTCCAATGCAACCAATCATGCATAGCTGCCCGCTGGAAGAACTCCAGATTCCCTCAGCAGAAAGAGTCATGTTGCTAAGACCTGTCCTCTCCACAGCAGTAAACTGATTCTCAAATGGAGGAACAGCTCTGAACACAGCAGACACCCTTGCAGAGCGACCATTGCCCTGTGCTTCACACCTCACATCCTGCATGAGAAGCCTAACATTTTTAAAGCCACCATCAGTGGCATTAATCTCCTTTACTGACATGAAGGGGCCCAACCTGCGGCAATACTCATCAGCGTTATTACACTTCCAATTTGGCACAACAAAGAAGGCCTCTCTAGATGTAAATCTCTGAAGAATCCCACAAAAATCAGACCCTTTATAAACATCAGTCCCATCATCCATCAAGTTATCAGGATATGGGTATGGATTACACGTCTTGGAGATGAGTTCTTCTGACCCAAACTCATAATTCGCATAAGGGCCCAACTGAGAAGAAATGTGAATGGTATCAAAGTACTTAATACTTGATTTCTTGTTTAGGCTTTTCATTTCTCCATAAATTGCCCGGCTACTCAAGGTAAGGGTCTTTGGGTAATGAAGGACTAGCAAAATTTGATCATCCTGCAAAAAACTTGGCTGGTAAGCGTAAGGGTCAGATGCCTTCGCCCACTCCCATGGATCAGTAGAATCAGGCTGACGAGAAGGCAACATCGAAGTCCCCAACAAGCACATCACACGTTCCCCTCCTTTCTCCCCTCCTTTCCCCTCGGATTCAGTATAAACCCCTTGAAACGAGACAGCAAGCTGAGAATGTCCAGGCCACATCTGAAAGTCAGGGGATCCCTGAAGATATGGCTTATAGGCAAACGACCCATTTCTGGTAATGCCGAAAAACAGCAACCCACTGACAGCGATCGTGTACTTCGATGTTCGGACTGGATTAACGTCCATGACACAGAAAGAAATTAACTTTAAAGGAGAGATGAGATCTGCAGAGCTTCTGGGCATGTCACGGTCATCAAATGGAATTATCGGTGAGCCGTCCTCCTGCTGCGCCCAATCCCCATTTAAAAAGGAGAGCTCATTTCTAATAGTATACACTCTATTGTCATCTGGTTTCAGTTCAGAAGCCGAAGATATAATAGACTTGCATTCCCTCTTGACTTCGTCGAGCCGATCGTACTTATAGGTTACAGAAGGTTCGCCTCCGGACACGGCGCCATCAAACGGCGTCACATATGAATCGGTGAAACTAAAGGAAAAGAATACCAGCAACCCCAACAAAATCCAGATATATAGATCCGAAGATGGGATCCTCATGGCTGGAAATCCCAACTGGGTCTTCCCCCAAATCGTCGACCACCCAAAAACTATAACCAGAACTCTGAAGACCCAATTTCACTGGCTCAAATTCTTCAAAATCCAGAGAAGAAAAGCAGCATTTTGAACATAATTACCCGCAGAACAACATCTAATTCATGTTAACCGCCTCCAAATAATCGATGAAACAAAACCCGGAAGAACAAAAAATGAATTACAAGACACAGATTCTATAGCCAAAAGTGGTCTAAGGTGGGAAATCTATGAAGACTTAGATATGAAAGGGCTCACCTGGAACATGAATTGGCTTTGTTTTCACTTTCCTTTTTTCCGTGTGACGCTGAAGCTCATCTGATACTCAGATCTTGAGATTGGAGAGACAGACAGACAGAAGTTAGAGCACAGTGAAGTTGAAGTTCACGGAAGGATTGCACCCTTGACTTTCATGCAAAGGCAACTAGGTGAGAGTGGAGTCGTGCAGCTGGTCAAGGTCAAGTATCTATTTTCGTAAAAAAAAGGTTTTTAATGACAAATAGCTTCTTAATCAGTTTAGATTTAAAGATAAGTTAGTATTCTGCATATCTGAATTTGCGGAAAACACGTATACCTTGAGATCTCTACAGCAAATTTAGAAGTCATCTGGTGGCCTGTAGATTTGATCCAATGAAATACAGACATCAGTCAAAGATGTGTGGTGGTGATTCCCCTCACACACAAATCTTGGTATGCCCTAAAATGCACCATGTAAGTTGCACTACAAGATATGAAGGGCAGTTTGGATATTTCATGAAGGTTGTGTTGGTCATTTACTATTTACGAAAAATCTCGGTTCATTAAAAAAAAGTGACGGTGGTCGATCCGCCGATTGCCCCGGCGACGGTGATGGGTCTCAATCGGATTAGGTCAGCTGCTGTCTTGGAGTGTTGGAGCGAGGGAGGTCGAATGGCCTGAGTCGGGACCGTCTGGTTTCTCTCTCCCCTAGGATTTGCACATGGCACATTTGATACCCCGATAAATCACTTTGCCAACAGGCTGTAGTGATCAACCGTTCGATTCGAATCATGGAGAACTCCCACCTTTATATTCTATGCAAATGCACAGCATTATCATTTTCATCCAACGGTTTGGGACACAACAGGAAGTATGATTTGTAAGTTGCAACTACCATCCACATCTAGGAACTAGGATGGGACCCCACGCTTAGTCAGTGGAACCCACGAGGAGGCAATTCATTTAATCTCAACCATCCAATTTGTCACATTCATCCGATGGCTGACATGTGTCCCTCCCAACGTCTTCATAATTGACACGTCAACGAACTATAAGTGCGAGTGTATAAGTAGGCAAGCAATAATTTTGAAGTTATGAATGATTGCACGTGCACTGTTCGACAAAATAACAAAACGATTTGCCTCCTGCGTCGAGCTTGGAATCAGTTCGAGCGCAACCTCTGGCGTGGCACAGCACGTATTAGTTTCAGAGGAGACTGCAAGCTTACACAGTACTGTCAATTTTAGCTTCTGATTAAGCTTGTTGAAGTTCCATTTCTGCTGAGTATAGACTACAAGAGGAAGCACGGCCATAACTTATTGGGTTCCTGTAACTGTTGTGAAGCTGGATCTTTGACGTTATCATAAACATGGAGAAGCAGCTTTATTACTGTGAATTAATCCAATGTTGAAGGCCTTGCTCAAGGGTTAATTACCATGCATCTACCACAAAATATTGCCGATAATTTGAGGAAGCAAGAAGTGTTGAACAATGAACCATGTAAATTAATTGTAAAGAGCCCAGGTAACAAGAACATGCTTATCACTTGGGACATGTCTCTTGAATCCCTTATCACTTGAATAGACTCTCTCTGTATCCGTGATCAGCGGAAAGCTAATGGGGTTAAAATAGTAGGCTCTACTTACAAATTCTTTCAGACCCAAATAGAAAAGAAACTTCCCAAATGCTGATCTTATCAAAACATTAAGATCCGATTCTCTAGTTAGAATTTTCATTTCACCACGGTTAAGCTCTATTACTGATAGTGAAGGTCAGTAATTACAGTTAGAGCCATAATACTTCATCAATGTCCATGGATTGACAATACCTTATGATATGGCGGATTTGACCCTCCAATGACATTATGACACGTGGCACCTCATGCCAATTAAGTGCAGCCTCTTGACAAGTAATCAGCTCGCCATAGGCAATTCACCTTCAAGTAGCCTGGCACCTCAGAACAAATAGGTGACAGTTGGGACTACTTTGGCAACAACTTGCCTTTGCTAAGTTGATGGTGTCCCACCAGGTATAACCTGGCACAGGCGCGACCTAGCCCTGGCATGAGCTGGTGGGCTAGCCCAGGCGCCAACCTGACAACCCCGAGAAGCTCACCACCATAACCTGCATTTTATGAGATTGTGACTTGTAACGGCTATATTAGCTCACCCAATCCCCGAGTCAGACGGAGATGGGCAAACTTACCAGTTGGTGGCTTTATCCCCACCTAATACGAAAAGTATGTCCCATCACAACAAGAATCCAGGAACTGCTCCACCTAACCCATGAGAACTTCAATATATAAAGACTCCTCCCCAGGGGCGAGGGTATGTTCTATTTTCATTGGTGTGTAATCTTTGCTCTCTAGCTCTCTCAATGTTATCATCTTCAAGCTCTCTACTACCGCTAAGTTCTAACTTAGCCATCGGAGTATCCCCGTCGGGTGAGCCACCACGGGATCTTTGACTCATCTCTTTCAGGAACCCCAGTTCTCATCGTTGCTGGCAGCCAGATCGTATACAGCAGGGAGCATCCAGATTACGCCACATCACCTTCCATGTAAGGAGATATTGTTGTCACCAGCAAACACATCAAACTTTCCCCTCCATTCTCCTGAGGTTCTATTACAAACCCCTTAATAATGAAGCTATTCCTGGTATGCCTATAGGCAATTACGCATCAAGCTACTAATTTTGAGCATGTTTTAGAGAGGCTAACTGGACCAACTTTTGCCCTCCAGAAAGAAAACCAACTTCTTGACCAGAGCTAAGACCTGCATCATTCCATGAAATTCAAAGATAATGTTAACTAATTGGGTTGTAAGTTAAATTACCCAGTTACTAAAATCAATTACTCTAAATACCCAAATGCTTCTTATTAGTTGCAAAAGAAAAAGCAGGCCTATATCCAGTCTACTCCTCCCAAAACCCGGAAGGATTAGCACTTGAGGATAGTCGAGGACTTCAACAAGTTCCTCTACCAAATTAACTAATTATTCATAGGACGTTTTGAATGCAAATTTTATCTTGATAGACCCGGTCAGAATATTAGATTTTAATATTTCTATGATCTACATTGCCCTGTCATTAAAATCCTGCAGCTCTGATTTTGAGATGTGAGACAGTAAGAAGAGATGGATAGATAAATTAGTTATTTTAGCTCCTTCATAGAAAATAATTAGTCTTGGCACTAAGAGGTTAAGTTAGGCAATATGGTTTGCAGATTAGGGGGTTGCAGTAGCAACTATATCAGTGTTTGGGAATTTGGAACAATCAACTGGAGACAATTTGTGCAGTCTTGGATGCACATCATCCTGGGGCCCCACTGACTACCAATACTCCTTTGAGAAAATTGGTAATTGGTTGAGTTGATCAGGTCTTGCTACTGTTAAACAACCCAGCATAGAATTTTGATGGCTATCCAAGTGCTAGAACAAAGTAGCTCTGAGATCAAATCTGTCTTAACTTGGCCAGTCTATAGGGCTACACAAACTCTGGTCTAGCTTGAATATTCATAGCTTTCCAATATCTGATTCTGCCCATCATTTCTAGCCTACTCAGTTGTTCATAGAATAATAGCTGGCCTGAGTCTGAGACTAGCAGCCAGCAGGTCTGGTCTGACTAGGCCATGTAGGCTTCATTGTAAGCTACTAGCCTAAACCTACTAGTGTAATGGGGCCCTGCCAAAGACAATTTTTCACCTCTCAGCAAGGCCACTAGGTGTATACTCCTGCTAAAAACAGAAACTATGATCAACTGTAAATGAAAATCAGATTTGTCAACTACATGCCAGCCCTCTGTGAATAAAGGCATTGAGAACCAGACGACAAGAAACGTTTGGTGGTCAAGTTTTGCGAATTGGTGCATGGTTTGTATGGATTACTGAAGATGGGGCATCATCTTCAGGGTTGGATTTCATTTTGTCTTCGGGCCCAATTTATGCAAAAGAGGAAATCTCTATGGATGTCTTGTATGATTGTATCTGGGTCAGGCCCAGGGTGGATTTGGTAAGCACTGCAAAGAGAGAGAGAGAGAGAGAGAGAGAGGTCCATTCACCATTGGAAGATGCTCTAAGCTAAAATACCGAATCCATGAGATTGTCTGAATTGTCCAATGTACGGGCCAACAAAGTTGAAGACCAGAGATGGAATTAGCCGATAATGGTTCATTTTACCAGGATTTGGCCCATGAGATTGAAAGAGGGCTGGGCCAATGACAAAACAACACGTCAGCTCCGTACACGTAGGGGGTGGGGTCAAGATGGCATGGCATTTTGTTATTATATAGTGTCAGTGTGTCGTCCACTTATCCGCTTCCCTATAGAAGAACAGTCCGGTATTACTGTACTAGTGAGGGTGAGGGGGGCATCAGACACTGACCGGATCACAGGAGATGTTTTCAATGCACGGTGGAATATGCCTGTGAGGTCATTGTGAGGCGCGATGAGTGAGGAGCAGATTCCGATTCTCATAGCAGCCAAAATTGATGAGATATAATCACTAGGCCACTCAACCACTGAATAATCTCCCAAGAATCAAAAGACCAATCCACACATGACAGTATCTGGTATTCAAGGAAGAAACATTAATATTGAAGACATTTCATTCATTATCCGGTGCAGTTGATATGGATGATCAGTCATGTAGTGAATTGACACATTTGGGACTTGAACTAGATACCCTTTTTGTCGTAACTTTTTTTTGTAGACAACAGATTATAGATGGCAACAATATTATATACCTAAATTTGCATATATCAATTTTAAAATTCCTTGCTTCAATGGTACTCTCAATAAATATCTTTATCTTAGAGGCCGACCGAAGTGATTCCATTCCTTCTTCCACTCACATGTTTGAGAATTGAGATGCTGTATGGTCTAATACCAGTCAATGGACAATGGTCGAAAGCTAAAAAGGAATTGTCAACTGTGGTTGGGGAATGGGGATCGTGGAACGTCGTGGCCCATGGGCCTGAGCAAAAATAAATAAATCTAGTTCTGGGCCGTCTGGCCATGGATTTAACCATTTCTCAAACTATAAAGTAGAATTCAATATATATTTCTTCTATCATAAGGCAAGATAAATAGTTATATAGAATGAATCTGTCGTTGTTTATTCATGAATCTATCCTCATTGAATCAGGAATTTTTTTATACAATCTATCAAATTGATCTTTTCGGCCCATAAGTTTATCCTCCTTCATTAACTTTCAGCAAAGGTAAACGAATCTCTCAATCAAGCAAATATAATTTAACCATAGAGGCAAGCTATTAGTTTATTTACTTATTTTTTGTTTTGTTTTGTTTAATACTTCATTCATCCATCTGGGGAAGATTCCAGGGACCGTGTAGACTGTAGAGCACTGTTATGCCTCTAGGCCACTTTTCTTTCTGGGGTTTACAGTGTACTGTGTCTTTTGGCCTCCATCTGATACTGATACCTAGTTGATGCTTGGCTTTGGTTTTGCCACGTGGATAATCACTTTAGAGGCCCATGAGACCATATGCTTTACGGCGATGATCTGTACTATACCCTGTATGGAATCCTTATGACAAAACCAATCCTGAACGTATTTACTGGAGGGTCCTTTCGGTAGAACCGACATTTCTATGTATTTATCAAAGAATGTCGAGTTAATACTTACTTAATAGCGTCGTCTAACTCTATACAGCATGCACAATGGAGAAACTTTTTCCACTGTCGTCGGATTGGAATCTTTAACACCATTACCCTACCTCCCAATATTGCTATTGATGATGATCTCATCAATAGTCCCAATACAACACAATCACCCAAGAGAAAAGTCCAGAAAGAAACTAGCAGACTGACCTTTTGTATTTCATTTTCAGCCCCTGAATTGAATTCCATGTCCAATCAGACTGTGTTTGGAGCTAAATTCTGATTCCATCCTGATTCCGTGGAATCATAAGCGACCCTTGGAGATCTAAGGGAGCTGGTGTAGTGCTATTGCGACCCTAACTTTCTCGAGAAGTGGACAGATTTAGTAGTAGTAGTAGTACAAGAAATTATAAGCCCAAGCACTGCTACACGGGTCGTGTAGAAATTACAAAACCTATTAAATGTTGATCCCCAAACCCCAATAGGATATTGAATTTAATAGAGGTCTTTGGATGGATAAGGAAGAATATAGAGAATCAAGACCTGTTATCTCAGTATATTAGTTTAATGTTTAATCCCTGCTTCATAGAATCTATGTCTTTGTCACCCCACATTCCCAATTTCCAAACGAGTACCTGGTTTATTCTCTTATTATTGGGTTCTTGGGTTCTCTCACAAAACTTAGTGCGACACTTTGTGGGGGATCTGCTTTACAGAAATAAATAAAGGGTTCATCTGGGCTTTTGGTTTCTTTTTTCTTCAATTAATGGGCTTTTGGATTTTGGTTTTGAGTCTTTTAGACTTTGTTGGGCCGCTTACAGTTACAGCCAGCAAAATCACATGAGACTATAGCTATTGGTAACCACCTTTATAGGCCCCCAAGAGTCACAAGCACACAACTATTTTAAAAATAGTAAAGGGCAGTATAGTAATAATAAATAATGGTTTGGGCCTAACAGACAACTCCAAAATGGAAGAGGAAGACTCTCTCTAAGGGTACAGCTTAATTCTCAAGCTCCTGGTGGCTCAAGTTAGTAGAAATGCTTTCCTCTTGAGGGATTTGATTTCATATTCTGTAAATAGCAATGGCTTAAAAAGCTAGCAAGGGTAGTGGCCTCGGTTTCGATTTTTGACAGTGTATTCTATGAAGGGAATATTCCGTTTGGTAGGTTACGCCGGACAAAAGGGATATTCAGATGGACGATATGGAGAATATCGGAACACGTGTCACGAGGAGATCCTCTTTGAGACCTAGACAGAGAGAGAGAGAAGAGAATCTGCACAAAAGGCGTGGCTTGGAGTCTTGTATGTGAAGACTGACTTCTTTACAAAGAGGAAAACCCTAATTATTGCATAGGGAATTCGATGCAAATTAGTTCCATCTTTTCGTTTCAGCAGAATAAAAGACATTTGGAGATCTAATCTCTACTGCTGGAGACTGTAAATGGGTCCCAATGAAACCCGGGTATGGTATGCTATGGTTGCTATCTGACCCTTGATCCCCAATAAACAGAAACTCCAGATGATCTGTGTCTGTCTATTTGTATTGGATATTGGATCCGGTTTGCTCACTTGGCCTTCTTCCTGACCCGACCCAGATCGGAATCAGAGCCAATTTAGAACATTACAGTTTTCACCACCATGACCAAGTTACAGTTACGTTCCCACTTAAAGGTTCTGTAAATGCAGAGAGAATCTTCTTACCTTCCTACCCACTTCACTAAAGTTAGTAGCAGAAGAAGATTCGCAGTGCTTGGGCTCTTTTTTTATTCTTCTCGAGGACTTGTTTTTCTTCTTTAAGCAGTGTGGGCGTGTCTTCTTACTTAGATTAGAGGTGTAGAATTCCAACTGAGATATTCCTTACTTAGAGGCAAATATAATATTCTTTTTTGTGCCTAAAGGCTCAGTTTGAAAGGAGTACAAATACAAATATATACAGTATAAATACATACAAAATAAAAGCTTTTTGCATTCTACAAATTTGTATTTGCACTCCTTCCAGTGCAATTAGATATTCTACACTGTTAATTAATTGAACCACATCATTCCACTTTTAAAACCCTGAAAAGAAAGGTGAATTGTGGACGGATACTAAATCACATTTTGAATATGTTTCTCTACCTCTTCCATCTTTTTCATTATTATATGTGTAAATAATTAACATGGGATGTGCCCTTTCAAGCTTAATTTGTCTCTCTCAACCTTCCAATCTACCAGCTGCCATGTGTAGATTTGTGGAGAGTCCCAAAAGACTGAAATTACTGAAACCCAAGTAGACAAAATATATAGCTATCAGCTAGCCAAGTTGAAAGTGAGGTTTCTTTTTTTTTTTTTTCTTTCCTCCAGATGTTAAGAAGGAAGATATTCCACTAATATTAGTAATTGGTTCAAATTTGAAAATTTGAGATGGGTCATTGCAAATTACAACAAAAAGTGAAGAAAGCAGAGGACGACAAGAAGTAGAAGAAGAATCATCTTTTTAAATGGTGATTTGCATGCACTAGTACAAAGAAGACCCCAAAGGTTCTACAACCAAGCTCTAAGCACATGACCTCCTCTCTGTGTCCATACTCCAGACCAGATTCCTTCTCAGAACACCCATTAGCTTTTGCCTTTGTTCTTTGCAAAGAAGTTACCATACCCTTACTTTATCACCTGCTTTTCTATCCCCTCTCTGGACCCAGCTTTATTCCTCCTGGAACTCACCCCTAAAAAGAAGACGATCCTCCTTCGATTCACCTTGTGCTCACAAACAACAACCTCTCTCTTTCCCAGCCCCATCTCTCTCTCTCTCTCTCTCTCTCTCTCTCTCTCTCTCTCTCTCTCTCCTCCCACTAGAACTCATCCTTCAAAAAGAGGAACCCTCCCCCTCCTCTGATTTCTTGTGCCCACAACATCTTTTATCCCGCCACCGCTGGAACATGCACATTAACAAGTGTGCTTTCTGAAGAGAAGACCAAGGCATTTTGACGTAAATTATGGGTTCTCCTGCAGAACTAAGCCTTGATTACAAGCCCAACAGCTATTCTCTGCTACTAAAGACCTTTGGAGATCAGACACAGAATCTCGAAGAGATCCTTTCTCGTCTTGAGGAAGAGCGAATCAAGATCGATGGGCTCAAGCGTGAGCTACCTCTCTGCATGCAACTTCTCACAAACGGTAATCATCTCACGCCTTGTATCACTATCTAATGCAGTATGATCTACGAAATTACATAGTTAAAGCAATAAACCAAGCAATCAGAATATAAAATCATCTCAAGGTAAAGGTGTAAGGGATCGAAACTGTTTTTGCTAAGGATGTTACAATAAAACTCAACAAGACTACGTACTGTTCAAGATTCCTGGAGACTAACTTAATAAATACACGACGGACGGTTGCGTAAAAATAGTTCAAATCAAGCATATATTCGTGTAAGTACTAATTAATCAGTTTTTCGTTTCAGCCATGGAAGCTTTAAGGCAGCAGCTACAGACCTACCGGACAAACCAGGGCCCGAGGCCAGTCCTTGAGGAGTTCATACCCCTTAAACATTCCGGTTCCGAAGGATCAGAGAAAGCGGCAAGCATCTCAGAGAAGGTAAGTTGGATGACAACAGCGCAATTGTGGAGTCAATCAAGTGATGGAATAAGCAAGGAACAAGCCACTGTAGCATCGGCAAAAGAAGGCGATCATTGCTTCAGTGTGAGTCCCAAGCTAGCATTGGATAACAAGCAAAGGAATGGAGGAGCTTTTCTTCCATTCTCAAAAGAAAAGAGCTCATGCGCAACTCCTACTTTAAGCGTTCTTCCCGAGTTGGCTCTTGCCTCAACAAACAAAGAGATGGAAGATAAGAAACGCTCGGAGTCGGACAATGGGGTGTCAGTGTCTTGTTCAACGAGAGACAATTCTTGCAGCAAGGCCGCTGGTGGCGGAGGAACACCGACAACGGAGCAAGGAAAAGCAGGAGGAAATGCAGCCGAAGCACAACCGACGGCGACAACCCAAACCCATAGGAAAGCAAGGAGATGCTGGTCGCCGGATTTGCACCGACGCTTTGTGAATGCCCTCCAAATACTTGGTGGCTCTCATGGTAACGGCCGGAGAATCCATTCCATTAATATCAGAAGATTTAATTTGCTCTTCTTCTTCTTCTTCTTAATTGAAAAAAAAAATGATAATTAATTCGATGATATTATGACTGTTGACTGTTTTTTCGTTGATTTTACCAAAACAGTTGCCACCCCAAAGCAAATCAGGGAGCTGATGAAGGTTGATGGCTTAACAAATGATGAAGTTAAAAGTCATTTGCAGGTAATCTCTCTTTCATCGGTCTCTCGTATGATGATTGATGAAACATGCATGCAGAAGGCAACTCATGAAGATTCCCTCTGCGTCAAGTTAATTATCTGAGTGGTGTATAGTTCGTACTTGGTACCTGCAGATACGCTGCAGACTAACATTCTGATCTGTTATTCGTTCTTTCAGAAATACAGACTCCACACTCGAAGACCGAGCCCAAGTCCCCAAGTGGCTGGAACCCCGGCACCGCAGCTTGTGGTCTTAGGTGGAATTTGGGTCCCACCGGAATACGCAACGGCAGCGGCAGCAGCAGCAGCTCATCCTGCTGCGGCATCAACAATCTACGGTGCACATCCAGCCTCCCACGCTTCCACACACTATTGTGCGCCGGCGGTGGCGCAAGAGTTTTATCCCACGCCACCTCACCACCAGTTGCACCACAGTCTTCACCCCCAACAACACATCTACAAGGCCTCGTCTCAGACCCATAGCTCGCCGGAATCTGATGGCAGACCGGCTGGAGATGGGTCGGAGAGCATTGAAGATGGGAAGTCCGAGAACAGTAGCTGGAAAGGAGATAGTGGTGAGAATGGAGGAGACAGAAAGGGGTTGGGCTCCATGAGAGACGATGGAGATGATCAGAGCAATGGAAGCGAGATCACTCTCAAATTCTAGCTAGTCTTCTGTAGCTTGTTAGGCTTTAGACTGTGACTGAGAGTTGAGAGGGTAAAAAGGGAAGAAAGGGAAAAAGTGAGTGTTTCTTTTGTTTTCCCAGTGTAGAATAGATTGCTATTACTTTGTTCGGTCACCAATAACTTGACATAGACTGAGAAAAATTGATGTTTGGATTGCATGGCTTTCTGGCGCTTCATGGACTTTGACCTTTATCTTACCGAATGACGGATTTGCCCTCTCTTCTCCCCCATAATGACGGAAATTCAAAAGACGACTACGTACTTCAAGGCAGGAACAGCGAACAGGAACCCCAAGAATTTGGCCTTTTCACGGAAAAAGACAACCGTGACCATTTGCAATTGAAAGCATAAAATCCGGTCATGTTAGATCCGGGAAGAATTCAGTCCGATTCGAACAACCGGGGCCTCGCCCCGAATTGAACGGGTTTTCCCAATCTTAAAATAGGGATGGAAAAATAATCTTTCCGTGAATTGGGAATGGAGTGGAGACGGATTTTGCATATAATTTCTTGAATTCGCCTCAAATTCACAGGTAAATTATTAAATATTCATAGGTTTAATATTAATTTCTAAAATATTTTTAAAATTTTCCCAAATTCCTAAAATATTTAGATCCATAACCTAATGTTTAAAATCCCATAATCCAATTACAATGTTTAAAAGACCTCAAATTCCCATAATCTAATTTTTAAAATATCCCAAATATGATGTATTTTTTAGGTATTGACTCAAAGCAGGAAAAATCCAAAGATTCTTCATCTCCGAAAAGGAGTAGGTGCCCGCCACCAAAGACAGGGCAGAGATGGGGCAAAGGATTTTGGCTATGGACCAGGGACGAAAACAGAGTGCCCCATCCCATTGCCATTCCTATCTGATACTGGCAAATTTGGGCTTTGAGCAAGTTGAGATGATGATAAGCCAGCTTAGGTTGTCGATTGATTGATCGTATACAAATACAAAGAGGCTCCGCTTGAGACAATTCATGTTAATAGAGAAGTGTACAGACAAAATGCACATTTATGGAACAGCTTTGGGGAGAATTTTGTAAATTCTAGACCCTAGTTGCTCTTTAAACTTCTCAATTTGTACCTACCCCAAAACCCATAGCCAGTTAGATTTTGAGAATCCAAACCCTCCCCACATTCTAGGGTAGGACGAGTTGAGTTAAAACCCACATCTAATTTCCTATTATTTCTTATTATATATAAGTGATAAATAAATAAAATAACATGAATAAACAACACTATTTTCAATTATGGTTAAAACACATAAAAAAAACCTCCCCAATACAAGGGTTGGGCTTAGCCTAATACCTCGTATCTGTAAAATCCCAAAACTTATCCCCACCCCAAAATCCATCCTTCAAGCAAAAACAAAGTACCCTGACAGGGTGGGTACCACGGAATATGATAGAAATTATCATCCCTATGGAAAACGTTAATCCTCTCCCACCTACATTTACCCAGATAAGTGGAAATGCGACCAAACACAAAAACCAAAAGTTATTCAAATAACTTTGGACCAGGAACCACATGTCCGGGTAAACGTGTTACCCAGGTACCGATAAACAAACGAGACCTATATGCCAATGATGGTTAGGGCCTTAGGGGACTTATAACAACGGTCGGTCTCTCTGCTTCTACAAGTAACCCTCACTCTTGGTTGAAGTGAGGATCATCAAATAACCTCCGGTCACTTCCTCCCATTAGTTTCTTACTCAGAAAATAAAACAAAATGAAACAACAATTCCTCCAACCAATAAAGAAGCAATAGTCTCGACGGCTGCTTAAAAAATGACCCAGTATAGTCAGTCATTCGGTCAAAATCATAAAATGCATGTTTTTTTTCTTTTCTGGGTTTTGTCTAACCATGCTGGTGGCTTATTCTCCAGAAGCAAGTAGATGACTACAACTCAAACCAATTTCTAACTTCCTCAAACTAGATCACTACGACTAAACATTGAACATGGTATCGCAAATAACTAACAAAGACGGGTTGAATTTAGGGATTAGTAAATAGCCCCAGTTACATAGATTCCACTACTTTAAAATGTCCACCAGGCAAGAGTTTATTGGGCTTGAAGTGTGGACAAGCGTGGACCCACTCATGCATTGTGTTGCAATTTAATTAATTACAATGGGGGCAGAGAGAATCAAACACTAGACCAATTGATCAAACAAGTCCTGATACCATCTACATGAACCGTTCAAATAAAAGCTTAGACTATCAGGTGAGGTACCCAAATAGGTATTTATTCTCTAAAAAACTTGTCACAGTGAAAGAGAATGATGTGCACCCATTATAAGTTCCTTCATCGTGGGTTATTTTTTTATCTTTTTCCTTTTCTGTTGGGGAAAAAACTAGGATGTTTTGTTGGAAAGACAAAGTATTTAGCTAAGAGTTTCAAGGCAGGGAACCACATGCACGATCCATGGATTTTGAACCTCAAATCCATGTGCAGCCTGCACCACACATAGGAAGTTGTACATCAGCAGTGAGGTATCCCACAGACAGAAGGTTCTTCACTTCTTTTGACTTGCAGTGCCAGGCCGTTCTTTTAGCAACCAAGTTTTTACTTCAACCTGAAGGATAGAAAGACAAATAAAGGGTCAAGACTCCCCATTCCATCCCATCCCATCCCATCCCATATGCTAGTTCCGCTTTAAGAAGATACCTCGCTTGTACTCCCCATTCCATTTTCATTTCTTTTTTTTTTCTTTTCTATTTTCCTGTTAACAAGATAGAGGCAGATGTATACAAAAAGGAAATCCATGTAGTCATAACTGGAAGGTTCCGTTCAACTCCAAAAAATAATATCCACAATGCACTATAGACGGATAGTCAGTGTCATGCATTTCATGCCCTGCCATTTGCATATATACCGCCATCCCTCATGCCACCGACATCATCTGCATCAGCCTCGACTATTACCATATCAACAAGTGACTGTTATGAGCAACATGAATGAGAATCAGTTGAAGTCATGCTTTTACAGGCACTCTTACCATCATCTAATTGCAAAGATGCATATCTTTTTCTATCGACAAACGCAAGAAATATGGATCAAAGTTTAACAATTTGTACAACATGAAAAACTCTTTTTTCTTTTTAGGTAACATGAAAAACTCTTTTTTCCTATGGTGTTCATAGTCCGGATAAATCCATAGGGTCAACCAGGCCAAAAATCTAGCAACCATTAACCACATAATAAACTTGACTGGTGATTCACCAGATAATGAAGAAAAAATAACTCATTATATAAGATTATGCCATTATCTTAATCTTTTTTTTGATAAATGCCATTATCTTAATCTTACGGTTAGCTAAATTCAAATATGATCAACCATGATTTAGACATCAATTTGCACTATCTAGTTTGTAATCAGTAACTACCATGCTCAGTTGTCACTTAGCTGCATCCCTGCATCACAAGCATCAGGCATGCCAAGCACATACTCGCATGTATATACACATGAGGCAGTTTCAAACATGCCAGCTAACCTGAGGCAGAGTCAATATTTCTCTTACTGCATTTACAAATGAATTAACATATTTGGGACATCCATCATAAATGAGCATGTGAATGTATTTACGTTTGCACTTAATGTTCTCATCCTGTCTTAAGAGAACAACCACCCAATATAATTTTGATACAAGATTGTAATAGACTAGATGTCCTCTTCTGAAAATGGTCCGTGGGATATCAAATTTCTATTCAGAGAGGCAAGAGTGTCAGTTAGATCAACGAATATCTCATTCTTTTTTTTTTTTTTTGAAGAGGTAAGGTAAACTTGTATTAATAAAAAAAAAGAGTATGCAAGTATAATGGTTCACTAAACAAAAGCTTCTCTACATATGAACACCCTTCAGATCCCCCAAAGGAGTCCACAGCCAAAAAAGATGAAGACAAAAAATTATCCTCAAAAAGCATGTTGGTACTCAACCATCCTCTAAGCTCTTCTACGATTAGGTTTATCTAATTGAATATCACATTCAATTATATGTCGTGATTGGCTAGCACTCTTGATGAGTTGATAATGCACTAGCAAGAGAAGGGCAGGCAGGCAAGACTTAGAGAGGGGGACACCTGGTTGAGGGGCTAATTTGGATCTGCATAACATTGTATATTTTGTTTTTTTGTTCTTCTGGGTCACCCTGCGAGGCTATATTACTGCTGTATCTGCATTCATCCTACATCTTGTTTGGCACGCTTGACAATCTTAATTAATTCCACTGAGTGTGTTCACGATCAAAAAAATACATGCATGGTACTTGCTTAGGGTATAAGGGTAGAAAGAATGGAAAGAGACTAACCTGTAATTCCTGTTCAGAGCTTTTGAGCCTTTCAGAGTAGTCCTTAACTTGCAGAAAACATCTGTGCAACTGCAGAGAATACACAAGGAAGAAACCATCATCACTGAGCAAATTTATCGGGTAAGTCTTGAGAACATACATGGAAAATAGGGATATGTAGCAGTTACCTTGGTCAGCTGCATCTGTTGGTAGGAAGATAGCTTCTTAGCAGTTGCCAAGGCTTCTTCCAATTTCTGCATGCATAGTTAAGCCACCAGGACAAGGAAATAATTTCAAAACGCAGATGCTTCCAAGTAATCATCTTCAGAATAAAACAAAATAAGTAATGCCTCATAACATATTATGGATGACAAACTTACCCGAGATTTCTTCTGTAAATCTAAAACAAACTGTTTTTTCCCTTCTAAGTTCTCCTCAAGCTGAGAAATCTGATAATCAAAAAATTGAAACTAAACACTAAATAACTATATTTTGATCTTTCTTTATTCCCTCGATTGCAATAAGGAGCTAAGAAAGAAAAAAAAAAAAAAAAGATGACAATAGAAAGCATCACTTGAAGCAAAAAACAAAACTGCCATAAATAACAAAATAAAATCCTGTGCCCAAAAGGGGTTACTAGCATAATTTACATTACCAAATAATAAATTCGACTCCTTCGTAATTAGAGAAAGAATAGGAAAAATATCAGAAGCAACCGATTCACCTAGCACAGTTCTTACAATATAAGTAGGCAAATAGAGGTATAATGGATAATGATAAATGGGGAGTCTCAATATTCAAATTTGAGAGGCATACAAGGAAGAAAAAAGGAAAATTGCATTTCATGTTATGCAAGTGGAAGAAATGAAGCTCAAGTATTCCACAATAACTATATAGGAGATAATTCTTCATTGGCAGTACTGGTGCAAGTACAAAAAAGAGGAAAGGAGGGGGGAAAAAGGAAAGTGAAGTCCTGGGACAGAAAACCTGACTTCCAGAGGCTGCAGAGCTCAACCACCCCTAGGGCCAGGAGTGGAGCCATGGGGGGCCATGCCACCCCTCTCCATAAAAAGTTTTGAAAACAACAGAAATGAAGAACCTGCCCTGCCTAGGGTCTACGTTCTAGCTAGTAGCCAACCACTAGGGTAAGCCAATATACATCGCAGCTGAAAAGGTTTGAACAGGAAACCAATAATCCCTTTGCAAATGAGTCCAGGGGCAAAAATTATGAATAATATCAGTTGGGTCCATCTGTCTTACCCTAGTTTCCATTTGAGAGAAAACCCTTTTCAAGTTCCTGAGATTAAATGGGTGTCAAAGAGATGGCCAATTCTTTGTTTAGCCTATAATGAGGTGAAAACTGTCATAAAAAAAAAAAAAAAAAAAAAAAAACTAGAATAACCTAATTCCAGTGTTCCTCCACTACAGCAAGACCAATTTCAATTGTCCTTTGTGGAATCAACTTCTAACCACATTAGTCAGTCAACTATTCTTCTTTAGTTTTAATCTTAATCATCAAACAATTCTAATCATCTAGACCTACTCATACATATATTACAATAGATAGCGCTCCCTTCCCAATCCAGAGGCATCCAGCATCATATACCTAACTCATTAATACATGTTTGAATTTTGAAGAATCATCATGAAAGACTTGTCTGTTTTCAAAATGACTTAAGTCACTAAATTTCCAGAATTCACCAAAATGTTTAATTCATCAAATTCCAGGCCTTTGTAAAGTACAGGAATTCCAACACAAAGAAAACAGATAAAGGCATTGTCACCAAAAAAGAAGAATAATAATCTTCTCTTAATAGCTTCACAAAGTTGCTTTCTCCCAAGAATCAGAATCCAAACAGCATACAAACCTCCTTTTGGAGCTCCTCTCGCCTTTGAATGGATATGTGTAGCTGTTCTTTTATCTAATAATGTGACACATGAAAGGCAATAATCATTAATTGTATTGTTATCAACATTACAAGTGTATGCATTGACTTTATTAACCATCAACACCTAAAGATGTTGATTCACCTGATTGTAATAATCACTGGAGTTCGACAACAACTCTTTCCTGTACTGATCAGTGATATGGGAACTGCTTACAGGAAACCAGAAGCATAATTAACAATAACAATACACGACAAGCTTATACAATTTCTTAATAATTGTGTTATGAGAAAAGACCAGAAATTCAATAAAGCTCTTTTTGAATATAATGCATGTCTCGAAATAGATAACTGAGATGAAAAATGATTTTACTCCTAGTAATTAAAGCTCTTGTTAACACATAAAACGTAAAAAAATCCAAAAGAGAGACTAATGCTCCAAAAAGTTTACCAGCCAAGTCTTCACAACAAAAAGCAGAAGATATTAGAGAGGGTAGTCATTAATAGGAAATATCTTTTTTAAGCAACAAAGCACAAATGAGCATACCCAGTCCGATTCTTTGATTGTTGATCTTTATCCTTGTCTCTGCTTTTGTCACGATCATTATTATCCATATCTGTATCTTTTTCCCAGTCCAAACTATGGTTTCTTTCCCAATCTTGATCACGGGTTCTATCATGTTCTTGCTCATTTTCTTCCTTACTTCGGCCTCGATCCTGATCCAGTAAGCAATCCTTTGCTCGACCATGATCCCATCCATGTTCATATTCTCTTTCTCGTTCCCAGCCTCGGATTCGAGATCGATCATTGTCTTGGTCATGATAGTGGTTCCTATCATAATAGCGATCTCTATCATTGTCATAAAACCTGCATTGATCTCTTCCCTTATCCAAATCCAAGACCCTCTCAGAATTATGACGGAAACTTTCACGATTAAAATTTGGTCTTGCACCTCTGGTCCTAACTTCATTTACTCTTACAACTCGACCACCTATGGTCTAATTTAAAGTCCCACAACATCAGATGCCTAAACAATTTAAATCGGACATAAAATAAAATCTGAATTTATCACTATACTACAAGGCAGAAAGTGGAGTATCATATATGCCAAATGCTAATCAACACAACACTACTTGGTGCTGTAATTGAAGAAGAAAGACATACCCTGCCATTCATATCATTGATGGCACCAATTGCAGATCTAGGATTTGTAAAAGTAACAAAACCATAGCATTTTCCCCCTGCTTCTCGATCATTAATTATCTGCAAGAGTAGCAGTCAACACAAGGGACGAAGCACATCATAACTAAGGCCCCGTTTGGTTTGCAGGAATAGGGGCCTGGAATTGGAATCCGAATGGGTTATTCCGATTCCAACTGTTTGGTTGAGTGGAATCAGAATCCCATTCCCAATCCTGCTGGAATAGCATTCTCCCATTTGAGGGAAAGGCCATTCCCTGCCCCTCCCTTGGGAATGAAATCCCATTCCTATTGATTCCAATTCCCATTCCCATTCCTGTCTGAACCAAACAGATGGGAATAGACCATTAAGATTCAGATTCCAAAGGATTTTGATTTTGATTCTGATTCTGATTCTGGATGCGAACCAAACTAACCCTAATATCAGAGCAATAATCAAAATAACCCAGGTAAGAGTTTGCTTTTATGAACGGAACTTTAGAAGAAGACAAATGCTGAAAGAAAAATAAAGCCCTCAAAATCAACATTAAGAAATGAGTAAATCATAGCATTCGTAAATCAAGTTGAAAGATTTGAACACTAGTTCAGAATACTTCAGAAAAGATAACAAGAAGAAGATTTAAATTGAAATCCATGTCATTCATAAATCAAATCTTGAATGGTACTGCAAACAAATAGGTTGAAACGACATATGAACAAGTATGTATATGAAAATGCCTAGAACTATCTTCCACGTTTTCCCTAACGAAACATTAAGTTAAATATAGTAAAGAAAAGCACTTCACTGGGGGTTACGAGGATTGTATGACTGCTTTAAAACTGCGTGAGGAAACAACTCTGCGAGTTGAAGCTAGAATACAACTCTCAAAAGAATCAAAACTCAAATCATACCCCACTGTTAAACACCATTTTGAAACAGCTGAGTTGCAAACGCTATGTTGTGGTTGAGCTAGCAATCAACGTATCCACAAATTCTAGAGTCGATAGCATAAAACTAAGAACAAGATAGAAAGCTTGCTTGACATTTAGACGTTTTTGTTCATGAAGAAACCAAAATGCGAACATCTTCCGTTAAAATTTCAACTGAAGAATGCATGATCAACTAAAAGCCAAAGTAATGGAACAAGAAGAAACATCAGGGAAACGAAAACCTATGGAGGCTGAAGGTAGGTGGGGGGAATAGACCTTAACGGCGACGACAGCGCCATATAAATCAAAAACTCTGCGAATGCTTTCTTCGGTACAATCATAGGGTAGTCCTCCCACATAAATCGAATTGTCGTCGTCAATCGTCATCTCTTCCTGGCTTCCTTCTTGCGTAAGTCATAAAACGGAGAACCTACTCCCAAGTCCAACCACAGTCCAACTATACACCAAGTCCGACCAGCTTATTCATCAAAAACCGGTTAATCGAACCAATGAGTTAGTCGAACCTATCTGTTCGGGTTCGATTCGATATTTCGGAAAAACGAAGGTACCGGTTCAGCTTAAATAAAAAATCGGCAGTTAATCGTATCGAACGGTATATATTTATATCTTATATATTTTTCATGTATATTATATATGTTTTTCATATAAATTAAATATGTTATATAAATATATATGCATTATATATAATTTATTATATATTATATATTATTTATAATATAATGTATTATGTATATTTCTAGTATTTATATTGTATAATTATATATTTTTATGATATATTATAAATTCAGAAAATCCAAAAAAATTGAAGGACCAAATTGATCAACCAAGTTAATTGATTGGTTTTGGTTCGGTTTTGATTTATGGTTTTCTAAAAAGCTCAAAGATGGATTAGATTTGGAAAAACCTTCCACCATTTGGTTGCACCCCTAGAAACAAAAACTATTTCATTATTCTTTTTGTATAAATTGCATATTAGCACCCTAAAGTCTTATTTTAATACCTGAACTTTAAAATGTTTCATTAATTACTTGAGCTCACTCCGAAAACTCTCACTTTAGTGCAATATTGTTAATAGACATTACAATGAGTATTAAAATTACCAAATTGTCCTTTTATTGTTACAAACAATTAAATACATTTACAAAATCAACAAATTGGTCCCTTCCATGTACCAACGGGTGAATAACATGGATTATCCTCGTACTTGGCAAGGCATGGACAATTTGATCTCTTTCATATGCTGCTTATATTGAGGGGACTCGCTCTATTCATCCAAGATTGTTGTGACTTTCTGATGGCATCAAGGCATCTTTGAGAGGAGGTGACTGGTGATGGGTTTGAGACTCTATTCACCATTGTTCTAATGTAGACTAAGGAAGAAGACGATGAACTAACAATGTCATTATCGAAAAGGTAATTTTAAGATTTTAAAAGTTTCAAATCACATGTAACATCACTTGTTCGATAACCGATGGAATTACTATCACACGATAGGATGTAAAGTGGTAGTTTTGGGGAGTTTAGGCATTGTTGTGACTAGTCCTAATGTTTGAATATTAAAATGTGAATACCCCAAAATGCAGGATATTAATCTTCAATTTCTATTATTTTACAGGGTAGGCAACATATTCGATGAACTTGATAGCTGTATCACATGCTACTGTTGCATTTCTTTGTTTTTAGTGTATGTAATTTAAAAGTTTTACAAGGATATTTTTTTCTCCTTATATTTTCTCACATGCTTACAAATTCCAACACATTTGTAATTTATCCAAAATTCCTTTAAATAATTTTTAAATTTTAATTTTAATTTTAAGTAACCCTTCATCCTTAAATGACTTTTCATTTAAAGTTTTCTTAAATATGCCTTTTAATTTAAGCTAGTAAACATGTTGGTGCATTTGCACGTGCTAGTATCTCTAAGACAAAATTATTTATAATTCATAGACAATTTCTGAACAGTTATAAGTGGACAGTTTCTAAAATGAGAGTAAATGACATATATACCATCTTTATGCCCATTGTATGTTTAGACAAAGGAGATAGAAAACATCCATTGAAAATTTCCAAAAAAAAAGACCATTGGCTCTTTTATAAGTAGTTTAGATCAATGACCTTTTAATTGAAATGTCTCTTCATTTGAAAGTGTCTTTTAAACATGTCGTTTATTAGTGAACAACAGGCCATTAGGTCTATAACACACACAAGAAATAATATTCTTCTCTCCTACTCATTTTTTTGGCCTTTTTTTAAATGAACTGTGACTTGTTTACATTTTTTCCTCACTTTGTTATTAATAGTATCCATATGCACTTCCTACAGCTACAAGACCAATCATTTTGCCCCATTATCTCGAGTAGAGAACGGAAATAATTAATTAAAACCATCTATTGTATGAAATGTACATTTCAGGATTGAGGTTCCGCTATACGATGAATTGTCAAGATTAAGTGTGTCCTTTAATGACGCTGTATGAGATGAGTTCGAATCGGATGCACTCGTGAGGCTGCATGTAAAACGCTACATAATCAATCACTAATGAACATAGCAATGTTCCTAGGCATGGCCCATCCGCAGTGCCAAGCTCCCAGCTGAATGCAATTCAAATCGAGTCTCAAAATAGGTGGCCCATGAGCCTCAAATCTAACCATGTCCTCTGTTTGAACATAAGAACATCTTAACTCTTCAATGTCTCAGTTAAAAAGCTAAATCCAGTGGAAATTCTTAAGTTCTATTGTTTAGGCGCCTAGGAATCACGTATGAGAAAATGCCCCTCCTAACAAGAAACATTAACAAGTCGATTTATAGAAAAATGACTTTTACAAAAATAAAAAATTAAGATAAAGAGTTGCCACCACCTTTTACCTAAAACGTGATCGGATCGGCTGCCCACAACGTGCCCCTACAGGTGCCCCACAGCCCATCCCCTCCGTGCACTATTAACATCTCATGTGTTTGTGATGGGGAGATATTCCCAATGCATAGAGAGGATGGGCGGTGGGCAGTCGATCCCATCTCATCGCCAAAGACACTTAGGGTCTGTTCGTTTCCTCTTAACTTTTATCTCTTAAGAAGAATTTTTTTAACTTTAAGAGAAAAATGGTTGTTCGTTTTCTCTTATTTCTTATCTCTTAAATTGCAATTATATAATTTTTTGTTTTCCAACAATACCCCCAAAAAGACAAACAAAAACTCTCATATATGGAGTCAAAATAGATATTTGATAATTTTCAAAATTCATAATTCATAAATTAAAATAACATTTTCAGCATTCAAAGTTCAAAGGAAAGAAAATTTCACAAATACCAATATACTCTTAATGTAATTATCGCACTTTTAGGTGTCAGACTTCAGAGCAAACGAGCAGGCCCTTAGGTGGCATTTGATAGCACTTTTCATACCTCTGAAGTCTGAAAATGATGCTTTTTAGATGCCACTTACATTAGGGGTTGGGTTTGATTAGCATATCTAAAACCCACTTTTATATCTAAATAGAAAGGAGGCAGACCAGGTGCTTAACGCACTAAGAGGCATTTTAGATGTGCGTAAAAGATAAAAATTCCCACATACAATTTTGAAATGACCCATAATGCCCTTCATATAAGCCAAAAAATTATGTCATTTGACTCCTCCCCTAGTTTGAGTAAGGAGATTTGCCACACTAGGTTCTACCCACAAGTATGTTCTTCGGCTCATTAGGTTTCGTTTTTCTTATATTTTTCTAGGGTTTTTGGTATTCGAACCTTTTCTGCTTATTTGTTTTTTTATCCATTTTCGTTGTGGTTTTAGGTAGCATTCGACTAGTGAACTCTAAGCAGTGTTGAAGCAGCGGTGATGATGAGTATTTCAGCGTTGTTTCTTTTTTTCTCTATTGTTCCATTTTCATTGTTGTTTCATATAGCATTCGACAGGAGGCTCTAGGGTTTTTGGGAACATGTTAAGTTTTAGGTATAAAAACAAATTCTGAGGTCTGCCCTCATAGCAGTACTCCTTACTCGTATACCTTGAGAAGATTTATGTGTAATTGAAAGGGAAACTTTAAAAGATTTTTGTACAAATTTTTCTCTTATTCATGATTTGACTTTGGAAGGATTTATAGATCTTAGTCCATTTTCCTCTCATAGAATCAGTAATATTTTACCAAACCCTCAAGGAAAAGCTTCCTTTGCATCCATTTAAAGAGCATTAAGCTGTTGACATTGTTATATGAAATGGTGTTGGTTTAGCTACAGATGGTTGAATATATTCTATGAAACATTAATAGTAGACTTTCTCCTAAGAATCATTGCGCTTCTGAGAAGTGAAAATTTTTCACTCGGCAGAATCATGTGTTGGAAGGGTTTTTCTCATTCTGTTTCCAATGAGAATCAGTCAACCAGTTTACACCAAACGTGATTCTCACTAGGATTGACAGAATCACTCACAGGGAATGATGCCAAATAGGGCCTAGAAAAGGCCCTTGAAACTGGAATTGGGATGGTCTATTTCTATAACCTATTTGATTCAGATGAGAGTTAGAATCGGAATTATAATCAGTTAGAATGGAATCTCATTCCCACAGAAAAAACAAAGAATGCCCATTCTTTTAAATGAGAGAATGCCCATATAGAAAGAATGGAAATAGGATTCCAATTCTGTCCAATCAAACGATTGGAATTGGAATGGCCCCCTCAATGTATTATTATGACAGAACTGTCGAGGAGACTTTATGATTAAGCCACTAGAAGTATTTCTTCTTATACGATATAATTAGAATAAAATGAGGTACAACTATTTCTTTTTGCTAAAGATTTGGCCCGACCTCTTTATTATGAGACACGTGGCAGAAACGACAGCTCGGAAAAAGGGGTCAAGTCTAGGTGGGAATAAGGGGACACACTTCGCCGAACTAACCCACCTTGTAACAGCTCGGGATAGACTTCGCCGAACTGACCACCTTGTAACAGCTCGGGGTAGACTTCACCGAATTGTCGCCTTGTAACAGCTCGGGATAGACTTCGCCGAACTGACCACCTTGTAACAGCTCGGGGTAGACTTCGCCGAATTGCCGCCTTGTAACAGCTCGGGATACATTTCACCGAACTGACCCACCTTGTAACAGCTCGGGGTAAACTTCGCCGAACTGCCACCTTGTAACAGCTTGGGACACATTTCGCCAAACTGACCCACCTTGTTACAGTTCGGGATACCTCCGAGCTCAAGACCGCCTCGCTCAGCACTTCGCATCATCTTCTAGGCACCAAAGCCAAACAAGTCGTACCATGCCTGGCACCAGGGAAGTCCGTGCCCGAGGGTGCCACGCCTGACTGACTTGGGATCTGACGTTTTGGCAGCAGCACTCTAAACGGCCACCTGCCACCGCCACTGACGCCGCAATCTCCAGTTAGACGGTTAGACAGTGACGGTTCTGTCTCAGCAGAAGGGACGACGGCCGAGTTGACAAGCGCAAGGGTAATCATACCCGATCTGACAAGGGCCTCGGGACGAGTACGCGAAGTGACTATAAGAGCCCCCTGCCCCCCCGACAACGGAGGTATGCAAACTTTGCGCTATCTGGTATTACCTTGCTTTTGAAAGATTCTAACTTGAGCTTCGGAGCCTCTACACCGGGTTCCCCCCGGAGCTTTCCCATCTCTCCCATTTCAGGATCCCTGCTACCCCGTTCGAAAGCAAGGCAGCGGACAGCTAAGACCAGCAACACCGGATTGCGCTCCATCAATTGGCACCGTCTGTGGGAAAACGCTTCAAAAAGCCTCCCTCCAAACTTCGATACCCCCTTTCTTCTTCAAAAATCTCAACACTCATGGCCTCCTCCAGCAACACCGGACGCGGCACGGAGACAAACGCCACCGGGGAGCAACTTCAGGTCCCCGTAGTGTGCGTTGGACAGTTCACCATCCCCCTTTCGGCGGATGGGATCCCCATCCTGAACACGCCACAAGCAGTGGCACCCGTAAACCCTCCTACCACAAACGTCCCCTTTCCTCTCCCCATTGAGACAACTTTCACTGAACCAACTGTCGTCCCCCTGGCAACTAGCCAAGACCGGTTGGAGGACCTGGTGCAGTACATGCGGGCAATGCAAGCCCAAATGCAACAGTTCCAGCAACACCAGCTTCACCAGCAGCAAGTGCTGCACAACATCTCCCAGTATCACTACCAACAGCAGTTCCCCCAACTGCCACTGAACCAACCACTACTTCCACCTCGCCACCCCGCTCCGAGCCCGGTCAAGGCCTCCCCGCAGGATGGGCGCCCCCGCCAGGTGAAGGCCTCCCGGCCCCAAAACCACCCCAACAGCCAGGCCTCGTCCCCAGGTCGAAGAGAGAGAAATGTCATCCCCGCCTCGCAACCCGCGGGTGGGTCGGGAACCTCGCCCGCGAGGTCGGCACCCTGGCGCTCCAAGCCCGAGCTCCCATTCACCGAAAATCGATTCAGTGCCCTGGCGGCGGACTACCAGCCGAACTGGTAAGTTTTTTACTCCAAAATTTAGATATTTGTGCCTGGTCCACGGCCGACATGCCCGGCATTAGCCCCGGACTGATAACTCACAAACTTAATACTGACCCTGTAGTCAGACCCGTTAGACAGAAGAAATGCAACTTAGCCCCAGAACGCTGGAGAGCGGTCGACGAGGAGGTTGAAAAGCTCCTCGCAGCAAACTTCATAAGGGAAGTCCACTACCCGAGCTGGGTGGCCAACCCGGTGTTGGTAAAAAAGGCAAGCTGCAAGTGGCGCATGTGCGTCGACTATACCGACCTGAACCGAGCTTGCCCGAAAGATTGCTTCCCCTCCCCAGAATTGACCGCCTAGTGGACGCGACCTCGGGAAACGAGTTGCTAAGCTTCCTGGATGCCTACTCGGGCTACAACCAAGTTAGGATGGACCCATCCGATGAGGAAAAAACCAGCTTCATTACCGAGTTCGGCCTGTATTGCTACAAAGTCATGCCCTTCAGACTAAAAAATGCCGGGGCAACTTTCCAAAGACTTGTAAATAAGCTATTTCGGCCCCTGATTGGTACGAAGATAGAGTGCTATGTAGACGACATGGTCGTCAAGACTCAGTTTTCACAAGAGTTAATACAAGACTTAGATTCTGTTTTCCAAATCCTGCGTCAGTTTAGCATGAAGTTGAATCCCAACAAGTGTGTCTTCGGCGTCACCTCGGGCAAGTTCCTAGGCTACATTGTTAATCGGCGCGGTATTGAGGCCAACCCGGACAAAATAAAAGTCATTCTAGATATGAAACCACCTCGGAAAGTAAAAGAGGTCCAGAGGCTAAACGGCCGCATAGCTGCTCTAAGCCGCTTCTTATCTAAGTCAGCAGACCGCTGCCTACCCTTCTTCAAGGCAGTCAAAGGCAAAGGGTTCGAATGGACCCAGGACTGCCAGTTCGCGCTCGATGAACTAAAAGGTTACCTCGCTAGTATACCAACCTTAGCCCGGCCCGAGGTGGGCGAGGTCTTACAACTGTACCTCTCGGCGAGCGACGAGGCGGACAGTTCGGTACTAATAAAGGAAAAAGACCGGGTCCAACGACCCATATATTATGTTAGTAAAATTTTGCAGGGAGCAGAGGCAAGGTACCCGGAGATAGAAAAACTAGCATACGCCCTAGTAATAGCAGCTCGGAAACTCTGCCGTACTTCCAGGCTCATACAGTCATCGTCCTAACTGACAAACCTCTCAAACAAGTTTTACTCAAACCCGAAGTCTCCGGTCGACTGACGAAATGGGCCATCGAACTCAGAGAGTATGATCTCCAGTACAAACCGAGAACCGCTATCAAGGCCCAAGCTTTGGTAGATTTTATCGCCGAGTGCACTTTCAGCCACAAAGCCCCACAGGTCGAGCCCGAGGTCCCCATTTGTGGCGAACCCGGAGCTCCTGAGCCCATAGAGTTTGAACCCCGTGAAGTAGCATCCAATGTGGCATCTCTCCTGATCAGGCGAAGAGCGAATTGGGATGAGGAGCCCTGGATCCTTCACGTGGATGGTTCCTCGAACCGGCAAGGCAGCAGAGCTGGAATAGTCTTGTGCGGCCCGAGCGGCACAAAAGTAGAGTACGCGCTATGCTTTGAGTTCGCGGCATCCAACAACGAGGCAGAGTACGAAGCACTAATCACCGGGCTGGACCTAGCGTGAAAGTTTAAGGCAAAACACTTGGTCATCTGCAGCGATTCTTAGCTCGTGGTAAACCAAGTTACCGGCGAGTACGAAGCACGCGATCTCTCCATGATCGCATATTTGGCCAAAGTAAAAGAAGCGCTGCTCAACTTCCGGTCACACATCATCAGGCAAATCCCGAGGTCCGAAAACACTGAGGCCGACGCCCTGTCCCGGTTAGCCAGCACGAGTCACAACAATATGAGAACTGTGTACATAGAGGACTTACCTCGGCCTAGTATTCTCGGGGGGATAGAGGAGGTCGCTCCCATCTTAGAAGCAGAGCCGAGCTGGATCGATCCACTCGCGAGCTTCCTGATAGACGGAACCCTCCCTGTAGAACGCAATGCCGCCAAAAGGGTGTAGCGCCAGGCGGCCAAATATGTCATAATAGACGAACAGTTTTACCGACGGTCGTACACACTCCCCTATTTGCGGTGCCTGCGACCTACCGAAGCCGAGTTTGTACTCCGCGACACTCATGAAGGCCTGTGCGGCGGACACTTGGGGGGCAGAGCACTCGCCCAAAAGGCACTTCGACAAGGATACTACTGGCCAACGATGAAGGCAGAAGCTGTCGAGCTCGTCAGAAAATGCGACAAGTGTTAGAAGCACGCTAACATCCACCATCAACCTGCCTCCGACCTCAAATACCTCGCCAGCCTGTGGCCCTTTGCACAATGGGGCATTGACCTCCTTGGACCATTCCCACCAGCAACAGGCGGGAGAAAATTCTTAGTTGTTGCAATAGATTATTTTATGAAGTGGATAGAAGTCGAACATCTGGCAACTGTTACAGCCCGAAACATACAGAACTTCTTTTGGAAGAACATAGTATGTCGGTTCGGATTACCTTGGGTTCTAATTTCCGACAACGGCAAACAGTTCGAGGATATCAAGTTCCAAGAGTGGAGCCAAGACATGGGGATTCGGCAAAATTTCACGTCAGTCGCGCACCCACAGGCAAACGGTCAGACGAAAGTAATGAACAGAGCCATCCTGCGCGGACTGAAAGCACGTCTGGATCGAGCTAAGGGATTGTGGGCCGAAGATCTACCAAGTGTCTTATGGGCTCACCGAACGACCGAAAAAGCAGCCACGGGAGAAACCCCCTTCAACCTCACCTACGGCACTGAAGCGGTGATCCCGGCGGAAATCGAAATACCAACGTTGCGATTAGAAACATACGACGATCGGACGAACGGAGACGAGTTACGCACCAACCTTGACCTACTGGACGAGGTAAGGGACCACGCGCACATCCGAACAGCGGCATACCAGCAGCAGGTAACTCGCTACTACAATAGCAGAGTAAAGCGACGAAGCTTCCGAGTCGGTGACCTGGTCCTCCGGAAAATTATGGTGCCCGAACCCGGCGTCGGCAAGCTTGGACCTAATTGGGAAGGGCCCTATAAAGTAAAAACAGCGCTCGGGGGCGCATATGAACTCGAAACCTTGGGAACCTTGGAAGGCAAACGAGTACCCCAAACGTGGAACATCGTGAACTTGAGGCGATACTACATATAAACCACCTAGCGAAGTGGACGAAATCAGGTCATGTGCCACAATGTCACGGGGGTAATTCCACAGCGGAAGAAACCCGTGCGGCGTCCTGGCCAAGGCAGGCCAGGACAAGCCTTTATGCGCTTAGAGGCTAGGAGTTGCCCGTTGGGATGGCTCCACCAAAGTCAGTAGCACTGGATCATGACCTCAAGTCCAATGGCCGGGGCACTCTCCTGGCTCAGACCGGTCCATGGGAGGCGCCGCTTACGTGCTAAAGGGGGACAACCATAATGGAAGGCGACCATGCGTCGATGAGGTGACTTAGCACCGATGTGTAGGGTCTCCTGTATGCCGATGATGACAGGCACCTATGTGCCATGATGATAGGCAACCGCTTGGGCCGGAACACACCTGTGCGCTAGGGGCAACGGGATAGCTCAATCAGCTTGGGCAAGGGGCTGGCGAGGTGAAGGGACATGCTTGATGCAGGCCCGCGTGCCAAGCCTCCCTTGAGAATCGGTAGCGCAGTGCCGGTCCAACACTGTCCCCATGAGCAAGTGTGCGCCCATGAGGAACCCTGGTAGCCATGCTAGCCGTTAACCAGGGTCGCCCCGCAAGGGGATGATGGTCTAGGAGTGCCAAGGTTAGGCACCCAAGGAGGTTGACCACCCCTCCTCAAAGAGTACGTTAAGCTTTTGGTGGTCTGCCTGAAGATGACATCAGTTCTCCCAGAAATCTTACAGGCGAAAATGACGGGCATGTCCCTAACGTAAGCCTGCCAAGCGTAGGCAAGGCTAAGCCTGCTTTGAACCGTAACAACAAGGCAAGCTGAGGAACTTCAGCACATTATCAGCTCGGCAAAAAATCAGTTCGCGGCATAAAAGACCACGGAAATTTAAAAACCCGGCAAAGAAATAGCTCGGGGAAGATGAGCAAGGGGAAAAAGACACTCCATTGCAAGAAAAAGTAGACTGGCAAAAAAAAAAAAATTACATGCCTGGAGCCACTTCTTCGCCATCGGAAGGCACTTCAACAACACCCGAAGGCCCTGCCTCTCCTTCAGAGTCTGGCTCGCCATCGGCAGCATTGGCCATTTCTTGCGTTATGCGCGAAGTGGTTATGGCACTTACATCGAGGTCGGGGTATGTATTCCGGATCATCCACCGGCTCAACTTGAACCCCCTCCTGTAAGAGTCCACCATCAGATCGTCAAAACGCGGGGAGGCAATGTAGTCTTCAACTGCCTTCTTTTTGGCATCTTCAATGCCTTGGGAGAAAATCTGTGTTCTCTCCCTAATGTCCTCCTGAAGATACTCGACTTGATGTTGCAAATCCAACTTCAATTCCGCCATGTGCTTGACAACTACCCCCATGGCCTCGACGTCACGCTGAGACCTCGCCTGTCTGGCCATCGCGACGCGAGCAGCCTTTTCAGCAGCGTAAGCAGCCGCCTCAGCAGCCCGAGTATTTGCCTCTGCAGCACGGAAGGCTTCTTCAGCAGCATGAGCAGCAGCCTCAGCAGCTCGCGCCTGTCGTGAGCTCCTCTCCACTTGGGCCGCCAAGGCATGAATCGAAGAATTCACCTACCAAAAGAAACAAGTGAGCAAAAAGACAACAGAAGCAACGGAATTAAAAAAAAAAGGCAATCTCACTTACCACCATGGCATGTGTTACGGCGTAGCAAGCGACCTGATTCAAGGGAAGATCGGTCCACGCCGCGACCTCCTCGGGGAAAGTAGCATCCCTACTCTTTTGAAGAGCGTAGTTCGACATCAACACGCTCCTAAACTCCCCTTGAGCTCCCGAGCCTGAGGGCCCAGCCCGCGTATGAGCAGACCCAGAGTGAGGAGCACTTGAGTACGTAGGAGCGCCTGTATGAGTGGTTTCAGCGAAAGGCGCCCCGGCAGTCTCGTGCACCGGTGGAGTCACTTCGGGCTCCCTGGGCAGATCCTCTGTCGTATGGTCTGGGGCTTGGGGCTCCTCATCCAGGGGCAGCTCGTTACGAGTTCGCTTGGCGACCCGCTTCCTCCTCTTCATGCCTTGGAACAAACGCCCGCCGCGAGTTCTCTCCGCATCCATCACACCTGCAGAACGAGTTCGACATCAGAAAAAATGAAGGAACAGAGCAAGCAAGAAGCCGCATAGCCAGGAACCTACCCGAACTCAGGCCGGCTGCAAAAAGCTTAGCCTCCGTTAAGTAGTGGTGGCACTTTAAGCCTTGCCGTGCCCACTACCGGAGACCCTTCACCGTCTCTTTATCAAGAGTTACGCCCGAGTCGGGAGCGGCCTCACCCCACCCGGTCTGAAAGGGCCATCCTTGTGCACTTCGCATGCCGAAGTAGTTCCGCTTCCACGCCGGGACCTTGTTAGGGAGATTGTGCAGAAGTTTAAAACCCTGGCGAGGAGTAAGGTAATACGCCCGTCTCCCCCCAGGAAGAGGACCCGCCTGTCTCTTGAGCATCAAGATAGAGGAGAATATCTCTAAGTCCAAGGGGAAGTTCTGCTCGCAAAAAAGGGATATCATCCCCACTAGGTTCCGAATAGAGTTCGGATGAAGCTGGCCAATGGTGACACCGAAGTGGTTTATGACTTCGACGAGAAGGGGATGGAAAGGCAGTCGCAACCCTGCGGCGAGCTGCTCTCGAAAAATCACGATCTCGTTGGGATCGTGTTCCCAAGGAAAGCTACCCGAAGGAATGAAATATGTGTACCCCCCAGGAAGATTGTAGGACAGAAGTATGGATTGAAGCCCCTCAGGCGTCATGGTCGAAGGACCAAACCTGTCTAGCATCCGACCTCGGCGGGAGGTAGACGCCAAACTGCCCGAAGCAACTCGGCCCACTAGTTCATAGTCTTCAAGCTCCACCTCAGGATCACTGAGGCAGTCTGGGGACACGGCTCGGTTGGTGGAACCTACATCGGCCCTACTCGAAGAATCGTCTAAGCTATCAAAGCTAGACATTGGGGAAAAGATAGATTCAAGAAAGTACTCACCGGAAAGTTTGAAGAACAAGCTAAAGAACCGTGAAGACTGTATAACCAGCCTTACGCGAGTTGGAAGAGACTCAGACGCGAGTTGGAAGGTTGGACGCGAACTCGATAGACAACCGCAGAAGTGACAAACCAACCGGGGTCCCCCACTATTTATAGCTACAGTACCAAGAATCGACCGTGCAGACTGAAGACGATCCGATGGCTCACGTTCTTACCAACCGCGCAACCCTTAAAGTCGAGACGTGATTGGCGCACGTCTTTCCGAAAAAAGCGAAATGTCAGCACGTCTTTTTGAAACCGACGTCGCTTCGACACGCGTCTTTTCGAATCTGACGCGCCACACGTCTCCCTGACAGTCGACGGCGTACGTACAGCAGTGGTGTGCCTTTTTGAAATGACCCGCTGTCACGTCCCAGCGATGCGAGTTGGTTTGAAATTTAAAAAGCACGGTCACAACCACCAGCGTTCTTGAGTAAGGCACGTTTCCAGCCTTCTCGAAAACCGAAAAACCCTAGCAAAAGCGTCTCATACAGTGAAGGTTTGAAGGACGGGACAAATCTACAACCACCTCGTGAAAACTCCCCGCACCATGGCAAGGCCCTCGGCGCAAGGAGTGGGGGGCAATTGATGAAGGAAGATTTGGCCCGACCTCTTTATTATGAGACACGTGGCAGAAACGACAGCTCGGCAAAAGGGGTCAAGCCTAGGCGGGAACAAGGGGACACACTTCGCCGAACTAACCCACCTTGTAACAGCTCGGGATAGACTTCGCCGAACTGACCACCTTGTAACAGCTCGAGGTAGACTTCGCCGAATTGCCGCCTTGTAACAGCTCGGGATAGACTTCGCCGAACTGACCACCTTGTAACAGCTCGGGGTAGACTTCACCGAATTGTCGCCTTGTAACAGCTCGGGATACATTTCGCCGAACTGACCCACCTTGTAACAGCTCGGGGTAGACTTCGCCGAACTGCCACCTTGTAACAGCTCGAGACACATTTCGCCGAACTGACCCACCTTGTTACAGTTCGGGATACCTCCGAGCTCAAGACCGCCTCGCTCAGCACTTTGCATCATCTTCTAGGCACCAAAGCCAAACAAGTCGTACCATGCCTGGCACCAGGGAAGCCCGTGCCCGAGGGCGCCACGCCTGACTGACTTGGGATCTGACGTTTTGGCAGCAGCACTCTAAACGGCCACCTGCCACCGCCACTGACGCCGCCATCTCCAGTTAGACAAGGGCCTCGAGACGAGTACGCAAAGTGACTATAAGAGCCCCCTGCCCCCCAACAACGGAGGTATGCAAACTTTGCGCTATCTGGTATTACCTTGCTTTTGAAAGATTCTAACTTGAGCTTCGGAGCCTCTACACCGGGTTCCCCCCGGAGCTTTCCCATCCTCCCGTTTCAGGATCCCTGCTACCCCGTTCGAAAGCAAGGCAGCGGACAGCTAAGACCAGCAACACCGGATCGCGCTCCATCACTACTTTTTATAGGATATAATTAGAATAAAATGAGACGTGCAGCGCAAAAGACACTTCATAGTAATAGCGCCACAAAAGTACACAGTAGGCTGTAAATGTAGCACTTGAATTTGCAAAATTTACATGTACAATGGGCATAGCATGAAACACTAGCAACCCAAATGTGCAATATCCACAATGCTACAGTGCCCTTTTACTATTGAGTATTGACACCATCAAACATGCCTTTGTCATTTATTTAGGCTTTGTTTGGTTGCATTGCAAATAAAGTTGCACTGATGTAAAACCATGGCAGTGCAAGTGATTTGAGTGAATTAATACATGATGCAGAATAAAGTAAAATCTAAAATAAAATTAAACAAAAAATTGCTTTTTTTTTTTTTTTTTTACATTTGTACTGGTGAAAATAAATTTACACTGCAATCAAATACAGCCTAAGGCTCAGTTTAAAAGGAATATAAATACAAATATATAGAGTGCAAAGCAAAACCTTGTATTTTGTACTATTTTGCATGTATTTATATTGTACATATTTGTATTTACATTCTTTTCTAACCGAGCCTAAAAAGAGTATAAACACAAATATGTACAATATAAATATATACAAAATAATAAAAATGCAACGTTTGGCAGCCTATGTATTTGTATTTGTACTCTCTCCAAACTGAGCTTTAATTTCTAAGATAAGAAACATGTACTCCCTCCGCCTTTGCCATCTAACTTATGTCCTTGGGAAAATAAAGAAAATATGTGTTGGTATGTGCCTTTCTTTCACTCATACATCAAGAGAAAGTAACAAATGATGCGTAGGCTTGTTTGTTAACGAGAGTATTAATGAAGGAAATTTCTATGAAGTCTATCAGTGTGTTAATCCAAATGCTCCCTACAAGTCGGACTGTCTGATTTGATTTGAAGGATTTCAACTACATTGGGCGGCTCAGTTTGAATTAATTGAAAATTCGCAAAATTCCCAACTCAACTTGCATCCCTATTTCTACAGATGCTTCCTTATCCAATCATGGCGTTTTAATAAAATAGTTCATTATTTTACTTTCATATATAGCTTCATCAAAGATCCATCATGGTTACAGATAAGGGTGTACCATCTCACAAAATTTTTCCCGAGCCTTTCAATAATTTTCCTTTTGAAATAATTTTCGAGTATTATATTCTTTTTTACCCAAAAAATGAAAGAAAATAAGTGAACTGAGAAGATTTATTATGCGATTTGAATCTACATTACCTTCCACATGTTCAATTAACCCTTGGAGAATCAAGACCTTTTTCTTTAGACAATTAAACCTATCATCTCTAGACTCAAGATACTCTGTTTCTCGGACTCTTTTGGAGTTTCCTCTCCATCACACATTACCATGAGTGTGGGGTAAAAGAGTACTTGTCATCAATATTCTGTTAGCCAAAAAGACAACCAAGGAACTAAATGGGGTAACTTGTCATTGCAAGGAAAGCTCCAAAATAGCCCAGGCTGTTTCTCCTATACAGCCAACAGCCAACGTTTGCCCCTATTAGCAGTAGTCTGAAACACATTCCACAGCCTGTGCTCTCCACAGGGCTTTCCCTGCATGACACGTGAGTTTCATATGAACTCCATGAAACGGTAACATCGCTGAAGGCTTTATGACTAAAGCATCACATGGAGAGAGCTAAAGCTTTATCGTGATATTCAGATCATTTTCCCCTTGATTCTGATTGGCCAATAAATTAAAACACAGTTTTTACAATTTCCTTACTGCCTCAGTTTCAAGCCATTGAAGGACAAGCATGATAGGATTTAACTGGTTTAAAATGATCACCATTATTAAGAAGTGCAAATCTAAAAGAAATGCTAAATTTGCTCTTTTTTTTTTTTTTTTTCTAATTTACATTCATTGGCAATACAAATTTTACATCTCAAAGGGTGATGCAAAATTTATAGCACTTTTCAAGATGGAGATCACATCATTTCACTTTCCCCTTTACTCCTCCCAAATGAACAACCTTCCTGACTTCCTCATGCTTCTATAGTTTAGTTCTCTCTTATACAAATGGGTATCCCATATTTTTTACTTCCAATACAACTCCTCAGAAACAAATAAAACAAAGCGAAAACCATAATTTGCATTCCATTAGCCCATTTGCACCAGCTCAACTGAAATTTGCATTGCGAACAAACAGAGCCTTGTGAAAACACTGTAGTCATTCCTCCAAGTAGAAATCAATACAATACAAAGTTTCTATAATCAACTAATCAAGATTGTAATACTTATAAAACAATACAACAACATTTTAGAGCAATGGTGTATGTACATTGACTAATAGTCCAAGGTATGAAATGCAATACATTCAATGGATCTCGAGGTTGACAGTTTGTACCCAAGGCTCCATTTGAGAGTATAAATACATATATGTAGAGCTTAAGACCTTGTATTTTGTGTCATTTTGTATATATTTATACAGTATATATTTGTATTCCTTCTAAACTGAGCCCAAACAGCAAAATATACAGCAAACGAGTAACCGAGGAAATAAATCATCATAACCTTTGACCATTAATGGGTGGAAAAAGAAATCCTTTTTTATTTTCCTCCATCCAAATTTAGGATCCGTTTAATTTGTAGTGAAATCAGAATCGAAATGGGCTATTCCTATAGTTTGTTTTGGGTTAAATAGGAATTAGAATGGAGATTAAAATTAGACGGAATGGGGTTTTATTTGTAAGGGAGGGGGAGGGATGAGAAAACGACCATTCCACCAGAAATAGGGAATGAAATGGCCTATTCCCATTCCGGTTCTAGACCCTTATTCCTGCAAACCAAACAAGTCCTTATTACATTGTTGTTCCCTGTACACAGGGGAGGTGCCTGGTCTGCAGTGAAGGTCCTGGCTCTGGCAGCCATCCGCTTGTCAAAACAGAAAGTAGTGACTAGTGCGGCAGGCAAAATGCAAAACCCCTGAATTGGACTTGTTCCGCTCGTACACAATATGGGCTAAGGTCAGAGTTTGAACAGGCCTCTTAACTGGGGTGAATTTTTGTTCACAGAAACAGTGCGAATCACGTGGAGGCAGGAGGGAAGGGAGGAGGGAGGAGGGCAACCCAACACCTCCCTGATTTGGTTTATTGGGTGGTTTCCCTCCTGTGAGGTGAGCTTTTTAGCATTTACTGTTCAGACTTTCAGAGGGAATAAAACCAAAAGAAAAGCAGAGTTTGAAAGATGGGGCTGAGTATGACAAGACGTTGTTGGGAGTTCAAACTTCACAACCAGGGCAGGCCGCAGGGGATAAGATCTGGGCACGGTCAAACCCTCTTACCCACTTAGCTTTTGTTCAGGGCACGCCCGCCTTACACCAATCCGCCATGAAATCAGCCTTTTTGGTACAAAAGGAATGTCAAGGCTTCAAATGAGTGGTCGTGTTCCACTTTTGAGTCTCTTTCACTTGGAGATCCCACGGCTTGTATATTATGTGCTTTGACACACTGAGAAGCAGAGCAGCCCCAAGTGGGGATTGGGGAGTGGGGAGGGGTGGGTAGTACGACATGTGGGACCCCAGTCCCAGAGGATGCTAACCAAACTGGTTACGAGACGGGATCTGTTTCTCACAAATGGCGTCTCACAGGCACATTCACCAAGCATTGAGAACATCTCCCCTGAATAATAATTAACAAGTACAGAGATGTTTTCAATGCATGATAGGATGGGTATGTGAGGCGCCAGATGTGAGGAAAGTCTCACTGGTTACCGCCTTATTGGTGCTACATTCCTCTCTGTCACCCAACATTATTATATTGGTCTTAAAGGATTATATTTATACTATAGCTTATTATAGGCCTCGCTTTGGTTGCCATTGATGATGACTCAATTCAGTGATGCTTTTTCCCTTTAATCTATAGTGCATTTATACTTCCAAAATCCAATGTCATGAATTCATGGGTCGGATCATTGGGCTATCTTATCTATGAATAGGTCTAATTGTATATATTAAAAATAATATAAAATAAAAATTTAAATATTTTTTTCATTTTTTTTAAATAGACCTCTCATAGTTTGGTTTGGTCCGCGGCTTGGCCTAATTTAAGGCCATGGACCAGCCTGGCCTATTGTCATGGGGGTAATTCTACAGCGGAAGAAACCCGTGCGGCAGGCCAGGACAAGCCTTTGTGCGCTTAGAGGCTAGGAGTTGCCCGATGGGATGGCTCCACCAAAGTCAGTAGCACTGGATCATGACCTCAAGTCCAATGGCCGGGGCACTCTTCTGGCTCAGACCGGTCCATGGGAGGCGCCGCTTATGTGCTAAAGGGGGACAACCATCATGGAAGGCGACCATGCGCCGATGAGGTGACTTGGCACCGATGTGTAGGGTCTCCTGTATGCCGATGATGACAGGCACCTGTGTGCCATGATGATAGGCAACCGCTTGGGCCGGAACCCACCCGTGCGCTAGGGGCAACGGGATAGCTCAATCAGCTTGGGCAAGGGGCTGGCGAGGTGTAGGGACATGCTTGAGCCAGGCCCGCGTGCCAAGCCTCCCTTGAGTGTCGGCAGCGCAGTGCCGGTCCAACACTTTCCCCATGAGCTAGTATGCGCCCATGAAGAACCCTGGTAGCCATGCTAGCCGTTAACCAGGGCCGCCTCGCAAGGGGATGATGGTCTAGGAGTGCCAAGGTTAGGCATCCAAGGAGGTCGACCACCCCTCCTCAAAGAGTACGTTAAGCTTTCGGTGGTATGCCTGAAGATGACATCAGTTCTCCCAAAAGTCTTACAGGCGAAAATGACGGGCATGTCCCTAACGTAAGCCTGCCAAGCGTAGGCAAGGCTAAGCCTGCTTTGAACCGTAACAGGCTCCCCCACTCAATCCATTGTCGTCCTCGACAATGGGTCTTCCTCGTGAATGGGCGTCTGTGTCCCGCGCCATCCACTTCCTTGCCAGTTCCAGGGCTCGTCTGGCTAGCCTGGGTCTTGCCTATATTGGTGTCCATTTATGGGGACGGAACCATTTCACCATGCCGGCCTGCCTGGACTTCACCCCAGTGTCGAGGTTACTCAAACCGCGCAATGGCTATGCCGTTGAATTGTGAAAGAAGGGCCCTCGAAGAAATGTGTGTGGTGCTTCGCGGAGGTCCGCCCCATGTATCATCTTACCTCAAGGCTCAACCGTCTTCTTGGTAGCTTTTCAGTGATGCTACCGAACACGTTGATAGGTCTACTCCTCATGTTGGCGATGACCTGGGTACCCTTTCACCATGCTGGCCTGCAGACTTCACCTCGCCCTGTGCGGGTTACTTAAACCTAGCCATGGCTTATGCTCTCCTGGGCCCTCGAAACTACGCTTCGCCTCGCCGACTCGGGCTACATCTTCACTCCGAGGGGGCCCCACTACTGCTGCCTCAAGGAGACTTGACCGCTTCGAACGCGAGTGTGGCAACTTTTACCCATGAGTTGCCGAACATGCACTCGCCTTGTGATGAGCTTCTGCTGCTGCAAGTGTTCAACCTGAAAACTGAGCATGTCCACCTGATACTTTGCCGGTGTAGGGCCGCCATGCTCCAACGGCTAGCGTAACCACATTCCTAACAAGGCCCACGCGTCTGCCCCCGCATGAGGACAACAACCACTGCGTCTGCACCCGCAAGGGAAGCTGTTTTAGGGTCATCGGAATGGGAACGCGAACATTGAATGGCCTCTTGATAGGCTTGATAAACAATCTGCTCGGGCAATGTACCCACATTCCTATCAAGGCTCACGCGTCTGCCACCGCATGAGGACAACAACCAAAGCGTCTGCAACCACAAGGGAAGATGTTTTAGTGTCATTGGAATGGGGCCACAAACTATGAAATGGCCTCTTGCCAGGCCTGATCTGAATTATGCTCGATCCTGGGTGGAGGTGACTAGGGACCGCACCCCACAAAATGCTGCTTGTCGAAATGACCGCTTCAACTGGCTCTGGGCTAATCTGCTGAAAACCAACTGCGGCTGCAACTAGCCAACTGGCTCTGATACCAACTGTCACGGGGGTAATTCTACAGCGGAAGAAACCCGTGCGGCGTCCTGGCCAAGGCAGGCCAGGACAAGCCTTTGTGCGCTTAGAGGCTAGGAGTTGCTCGATGGGATGGCTCCACCAAAGTCAGTAGCACTGGATCATGACCTCAAGTCCAATGGCCGGGGCACTCTTCTGGCTCAGACCGGTCCATGGGAGGTGCCGCTTACGTGCTAAAGGGGGACAACCATCATGGAAGGCGACCATGCGACGATGAGGTGACTTGGCACCGATGTGTAGGGTCTCCTGTATGCCGATGATGACAGGCACCTGTGTGCCATGATGATAGGCAACCGCTTGGGCCGGAACCCACCCGTGCGCTAGGGGCAACGGGATAGCTCAATCAGCTTGGGCAAGGGGCTGGCGAGGTGTAGGGACATGCTTGAGCCAGGCCCGCGTGCCAAGCCTCCCTTGAGTGTCGGCAGCGCAGTGCCGGTCCAACACTGTCCCCATGAGCTAGTATGCGCCCATGAGGAACCCTGGTAGCCATGCTAGCCGTTAACCAGGGCCGCCCCGCAAGGGGATGATGGTCTAGGAGTGCCAAGGTTAGGCACCCAAGGAGGTCGACCACCCCTCCTCAAAGAGTACGTTAAGCTTTCGGTGGTCTGTTTGAAGATGACATCAGTTCTCCCAAAAGTCTTACAGGCGAAAATGACGGGCATGTCCCTAACGTAAGCCTGCCAAGCGTAGGCAAGGCTAAGCCTGCTTTGAACCGTAACACTATGGCACAGCATAGCCATGAACCGACCCCCCAAATTATCCTAGGGGAGGGAGGCACGACCTGAGACGCCTTGTAGGCCACCACGGCACAGTGCAAGGCATATGTGGGTTCTACCGTGCTGGTCCAATACAAGTCGATTTACACCTCTATTGGAACCCACCCAATATTGGGGACGGGATGGGAAGATTCGAGGATTCCTCATCATTGATGAGGAATGGGGTGCCTTGCCCCTGAACTCGCATGACATTGCGGAGTGGTTGCCTTGTCCTAAACCCGCCTGACACTGGGGATGGGGCAGGAATGAGGTAGAGTGTCTTGACTACAGAATAGGGACAGGAATGGGGTGTCCCACCTTGAACCCACCCCGTTGTCATTCCTATATAATTGTTAATTATTAGTGAAATTGATAAAAATATTAGCTTTTGTAATTATTTTTATTTATTTAAAGTTAATCAAAATTTCATTTAGAAATAATAAAAATAATAACAATTATTAAAATTATTAATAAAACTAAATTTATTAAAAAATATTTATTCATATTATATTAATAATAATTATTTTCTATAAATCAACATTAAATAAAAAGTACATTTATTAAAATTTTAAATATTAATAATAACTTTGAATACTTTTAATTAATTAACAACAAATTTTGAATATTAATTTAATATTAATTAATAATAAATAAAATTATTAAATCTTTAAGGTTTTCCTTACATCTCACGATCCCCCCTAGTAGCTTATTATTATAGGCCTCGCTTTGGTTGCCATTGATCATGACTCAATTCAGTGATGCTTTTTGCCATTAATCTATACTGCATTTATACTTCCAATGTCATGAATTCATGGGACTCTGTTAAGTGCAAAGTTAGGGGGATTCAAAAATCAAAAGTTGGAGTTTCAAGTGTGAAGAATGTAGAATGGATCTTCATGAACAAAAGGGTTTATCATTTTTTCACCTTAATTGGACTCTAGCCTGGTATTCTAAGCCAAACAACTCCCCTAGGATTCTAATCCCGATGCTTGGCTTGCCTGGGACAATTTAGATGGTAGGGACGGGTTCAAATAATCATGGCCGGTTTATCTTGGATTTTCAGGCTTATTTTGGCCTGTTTGGGTGGGTTTTAGAAATTGGAGGACTGAAATGATGGTACTCGTATTGCTCTACTGTGAATCACAAACTACCATGCACCCAATTAATCTTGAGCGCCGACAATAGGTTGACTACTTTTGCCTTGGTTTTTCTTCTCTCTTTCCTACTTGTGTTTGTGTTTTATACTTTTATTTATTCTTCTTTGTAAGCAAATTAACTGTTGTTTAATTTCTTTGAAAAATCAGGTCGACTGCTTCAAAAGTTCAAACTGCTTTAATTTCCATGGAAATAATACACTTACAAAAGAGGGTGCCCTCGTTGTTGTAAGGTTGGGCCAAGACGTGCTCTTCCTTTCACAACCGCATTGATGTGTATCTGTATCGAGTTCGACTTGAGAGAATTTCTACACCAGCTTTTATCATGTTTTCTTCCACTGTTGAAAAGCCTCGTCTGATATCAACATTGAATTACCCAAGAAAGGAACCATCCTTATATTTTTTGATATAGAAGAACCCTGGAGATGGGCCCTATTAAAATTGGTGGAAATCCTCTGAGCATAGAAGACATGGCAGATGAGGGGCACTCGGTCCACACCTCCTCACGACTCTTTTCAGAGCACCATCTTTGCAACACTGCAACATGCTCCTTTGTGGTGGCCCTACCAGGGGTCACAATTATTGATGATCCAAACAATCATCTGCTCGCACAACCTTTCTGCGTTTCTTCTAATAATGCAAGTAAGCACCAATATCAACCAAAATTAAATTCATTGTTTAGTTGGTACAGCTAGTGCTCTTTATAAATTGACATCTCTACCTCATTATCATCATCACCATCATATAGGTGGTAATTATATGGGGTTGATTAAAATGAGCGTGAAAATACAATTCATCATCCATGACTGAAAGAGTTGAGAAAAAAAAAATTAATGCTGTCAACCTGACACAACCCACTTCCTTTATTCAGGCTTTGGACCAGGCACTTTTCATAAGACAGCAAACTCACACATATAAAATTTGGCATGTCTACTTCAACACCAATAATTGATTCTGGCTTTCAGGTTCAGGCAACCGTATTGTAATCCCTAGCTTTAGGAGTTTTTTTTGCTATATTATCATTCTATGGTGGTATTTTGGGTTGATTAATACAAATTGTTATTTTTATTTAAAATATTAAATTTAGTATTTCTAATATGTGTATTTTTCTAATTAAAATCATACTCATATATGATATGACAATACAACAAGAAAAATGTACCAAACACCCCAAATCTCCAAACAAGTGACAACCTTGAAATTAACGGTTTTCCATCTCAGTATGTTCACTATACTACACTCAAGTGGGTGAAATGTTTTTAATATGTATAAAAAGAAAGACCACGGTTGATAGACTAGGAAATCAATTATTAACCACACCATCCCTAGTTCCACTGAGTTCCTTGTTTGTCAGTATTGGTGATGGACAAATCTTGCAAAGATGCAGCTTAATCTAACATTCCTGTCCAATAACAATGAAAATGGGCCACCATGTGATTGATCAATGGTCCGTCTGATAAGTAGGCTCAGTTTAGAAAGAGTATAAGTACATACAGAATAATATAAATATACAAGGTTTTGCCCTTTATATATTTATATATATTTATACTCCTTTCAAACCGAGCCTTAAGAATGACATACCTCTCTGTACATGTATATACAACAATGTTAATGAGTAAGGTTTAATTAGAAAGAATACAAATATAAATATATTATTACGTACAGTGAAAAACAAGGTTTATAAATATATCACACACGCTTTTGCCTTGGTTTCACGTCAAATCTACAGCTATGTAGCTATCCCAAAATTTTAGTCCGTTATACCATTTGCAATCCTATACCTAGAAAAAGAGAGCTTCGGAGGACAGGCACTGGACACGATGGTTGTCAACAAATGTACTCAAAAGCTTTTATTGACTAGACTTCAGATGTTTATTTGAGTTGAGGTTTGGTTTAAATTCAGGCTTAATTATCTCCTTTTGACTCCCTTTGTTTGGAACTTTGCTAGAGAGTGCTGTAAAGGCTACATGCGTGTGAGGATTCCACTTGAACGATCCATATCCAGCACTTGTTTAGTCGTATTAATAGAGAAAATCGAGGAGCAAATTAGTGACATACTGTGTATTAAGAAATTTGAGCAATATTGAATGTAATCAATTAATTCTTCCAAAATTCGATAATGGAAAAAAAAAAAGATAAAATAATGAATTCTCATCTTCTCCCCCCAACTATTTCCCGAGTTCATTCCACCACTCTGTAGTGGTAAATTAATAGAATTAGTTAGCTTGTGCCGTTGGATGTTCTGATTGGATTTAACATGTAACAGGTCCATCCATCATCATAACTTCCCGGATTTTTTGGGTATATTTGATAGTGCTGAGAAGAAAATTGATTTGAAATCCAAGTTATATTGAAGGTTTAAAGTATTGGATATGATATATCTTATATGAGATGTATCATATTGCATTGTATTATATTGTTGAATTTTTGATACATTTGTTTAAATGTGTTTTTAGAAAATTAATTCTTTTATTTATTAAATAATATAAAAGTATATATACAATAAAAATTAAAAAAGAAAAACAAAAAAAGACGCATTGGTAAAAAGTATAGACACACCCCTTCCATACTTTAAACCATATAGCTGTATGTAAGGAGGAAGAAAACTACAAGGAAAGATGAATCGAGGATATAGAACAGTTGAAATACTTGGTGAAGGCTATCAACTCTTTGCCAGGTTTTCCTCATGCGATAGGTTTACATGTTGTTTGTTCATGACAAGAAGTGAAGAAATTTTGTTAGGCACATGCTCAAAAAGATTGTGGCAAAAATGCATCATCTGCTAGGATGGATAAGCGGAGAGAAACTAGAAATGATAGGATCAAAAGTTAAGTTATTTGATGGAATTTAGGAACAACTCCAATAGGTAACAAAATTAGAGAAAATTAGAGAAAGCAGACTAAAGTGATATGTTCATATATAGAAGATGTATCATTAATAACACCCATAAGTAGTTATATATATATATATATTATAGAAGGAATAAATGGATTAGAAATAAACCAAAAAGAAAATGGATTAAATTAGCAATAAATGATTCAAAAATTCATAATCTTATAATGGATGTGGTATTAAACAGAATGGAATAAATGACAAAACAGGATTCATGAAACTGCCCACATATATAATTGCAGTAAGGCTTGGATAATGTAACCGATTAACCATCATATATATATATATATATATATATATATATATATATATATATATATTGACGCCTAAAGGCAAGTTCTTTCATCAATGCTCAGATTACAAAGTAGAAAAATTAACAGCAATGAGAACTACAATAAAAAAAAAACATATTAAGTGTGTTGAGACAAAAATAGGTAACCACAAGCATCGGGACAAAAACGACTTGAGAAATCTTTGCAACTGATGCAAATTTAAGAAACGCCAAAAAGGTCAGCTAAATGCCTCCAACAAAGATGAAGCCAGCAAGCGTGTCTCCCTACCAAATGAGTCTGGATCAACTACGCAAAACCCTCAAGGGGTGTAGAGAAAACAAGCACCATGGCACCCAATCCATGGCATATTTGAAAACGTGGAAGCAGGAGAGGCCCAAGATTGCCTCTTGCTTTAGAACTCTCCCTAATGCTCTACTATCCAAACATTCAAGGAATGGACCGCACAAAAAGCTAAATGTTCACAAAAGAAGTTGTAACTTGTAACTTTAGGGACGTAAAATGTACAAAAAAGTCACCCATTCATGTCGTTATAGAAACGAAACATTTGGAAATTGAACATCACCAGAAACAGGCTTGCCAGGAACGATAACATTGTTACAAAACAAATAGATACCCAAGGTAAACCCCAAAGACACAACATACACAAATTCGACCAAGGCCCAACAGAAATAAGAAAAAGAGCAATGGGAAAACGAAGATTATATTGAATAGAACCAAAGATCTCAAATCTGCTCCATAGGCCTGGATTAAAATTGTGGTTTCTCAAATCTGTCCGAAAAACCTCTCCAACAAACACTAATACAAAGAGAAATAAATGAAAACTCACATTCATAAATGTGAGAGAGAAAAACCCTCATGCATAGTGTGAGAAAAAGAACCTCCTGTAGAGAGAGAAACCCTCCTGCTGAGAGAGAGACCCTCACACCAGTTTTCAGTCTTATGTGAGGACAGAGATATACAAAACAATGAAATTTAGCTCTGAAAATTTTATACACAAGCATACAGAAAATGTACATTTTATCATGTATGTTTTCGAAAGTTAAGAGAATCAAAAGTATGTTTTGTTTTATTCCTTTAATAATTAAAAGGACTTGAACTTATAATATGGTTTTTCTAATCTGCCAAATAGAATAATAGCCCACACAACTTAGGACCATTAGATCAGAGAATCAATTATAGACTTGATAAAGGAAGGACACCCTTAATCATCATTCGAAATTAAAAGATGTTGTGATTTGTGAAAGACAAAAGCATGATTCCCTTCTATCACAAAAAAAAGAAAAAAAAAGAAAAATGGATGTGCCCAAATCACTCCTAGTGTAAAGCTTAAAAATACTAATGAACGAAAAACGATTTAGGGGTTTGTGAAAAAGAAATAAAGTTTCAAATTAAAAATAAAATAATTTCCTAAAAATAAAAAAAAAAGCATATGGCCAAACACAAAAAAAATATTCCCACCAAAGAAAATTCACTTGTTCAGTTCAAAGAATCATAAAAAGAAAATCCATAGAAGGACTCATAATTCCATGTTATGTGTTTCCTAAATCTTATTTCTTTTTATTTTTTTCATGAAAATTTTGATTTGGCAAACAAATTAGGAGGAAATTCCCCATCTAAGTTGAACATGCTACTAATGGCCCATCCATACTTCTTCTCAAGATAAGAATGTTTAAGTGAGTGAGGGTCCTAAAAAGTTATGCACTTATACTAGCCATAATCATGCAAATAGGAAAAAGCATTGCTAGTCTAGACTCTAGACAAAGACAACAGCTGCGAACACACTTTGAGAGCAGATCAGGTTTGCTGCTCACAGCGTGCCTCATACCAATCTCACAGTATGTTACGATGAACATCACATTTTTCCTAGTTCTATGTTTGGGTTCTTAGAAATTTTAATAAAATTCACAATATGGCTTAAGGATTTTCCTTGAACATTCTCTTCGTCACTAATTTCCCATAAGCCAAACAGACCCCTTAAAAGGACACCACAAAGCGCCAAAAAGTGAACACTCAAAGAACTGAGTTGCGAAGGGTACCTGCGGGCACTGAAGTCAGTATGTAAAATATGATAATCAATCGGAAGGTGTTTGGCCAATATGCATGGTTTTATCCTTTTCAAACGAAAATAACAGCCCCATCAGCAAAAGCATATATATATATATATATATATATATATATATATATATATATTTGGCCACCATTGCCTTAAAAATTTGTCAGTTGTTTGTTTTAGTCTTTTAGAGACACTCTTAACAATTCACGTGGATGCCTCAAAAGTGCATATTTGTGGTTTACCTAAAATTGATGATTTTCCCTCCTTTTCTTATTTTATTTTATTTTTGGAGGGGGAGGGGATGCAATACACGGTTTGTTTGAGAAAAACCAGATTATATACTGAGTAAATTGTTTTGACCCAAATAGTATAAAAGCTAAATTGGAGGTAAAATTTGCATTTTTATCTATTGTACTTGAAAATATAATTAAACTCTTTTTTTATATATCTTTTCAAGAGCTATACAACAGGGATAATCCATCCCAAACCCGTAACTCTCCCAATTCGGGGGCAGGTGAGATTCAATTTCAAGTTTTCGCTACAATCAGGAAGAGACATTACCAACCAGCTGTTGGCCTTGCAAAATATAATTAAGCTTTGAAGGGATGAAAAGGCTCCATCCTCTTCTATGCTATGTGACACAAAAGACAAGCCCAAAGTCCGAAGTTCTTGTAATTCCAACTAGTAAACATCCCATTCAAATGCCTCAATTCAAGAGGAAAAGAGCCACTGAGATTGAAGCATGAAGCAAGGGCCACTCGCAAAGCCTTCTAATTCAGCAGTCATCACATCGTAATCTTAATCCCTATAAGCTATAACAGTTAATTGTATAGAAAATTTTCAGTAGGGTTTTTGAAACCCAACGCCAGTGGTTGGTGGACAACATCATTCCTTCCTTGTATCATAACATTCCTTATATTATAACATAGTAGGTTGAGGCATGTGAGGTGGACGTGGAACTCATTTTTCTAACATAAACCTTTTTTATGTTTCGATTGTTGGGGTTGCACTTGCCTGCACATGCAAAAATTACACTCCAAGTCTCCAACCTACCGGGAAAAGAAAATTGGAATTAATCAATTATAATGAAGTTGACTTTGGACTAAATAAATTTAGCTTTTTTATGACAGATGGCACTGTACTATTGCCAACCGATGAGAGGACCCACTGAATTAGCCACGTGTACGCTAATGTTGACACAATATAGTTCTTATCCTAATTATCAATTACCAAAGAGAAATAAAATTGAACGGATCAGATTTTGGATGGATTATACGATAAAGCAAAAGTGAAAAAAAAAAATATAAGGCTGGTAATGATTTTACTTTTTTTTTTTCTTAAAAAGACGTCGCCGTCAACCGAGCATATAAAAGCCTCCGCACCTTTTTCAAAGCCGACTTCACGTTTGCTAAGTGCTTAATGTATCGATCCACCCTCCCTCCAACATTCTCTGCTCTCCCTCTCGGTTGCTGAGCCTCTCGCCGGATTTCTCCCCTCTGGTCCCTCCAATGCCGATCAAATCCACGCCGGAAACCTGATACGCTGCTTTCTCTCTTTCTCTCCGCGTCTCACTGCTGAGAGCGTCAGAACGCCGCGCGAGGACGGAAGTGCGAGGAGACGCACTGAAAGTATGTTGCAGAGACTGAGCTCCGTATGGAATCTAAAGCTTTTGCGATATTTGTTTATTTGCTTGTTTTTTTTTTTTAATCTAATTTATTCTCTGAGAGTTCCTTTGCAAAAAGAAATCGTTTTCTCAATGCACGCACGCTTCACACATCTTTAAAGCTCCTCCTCAAAGCTTCATTGTTTAAAGTTGTTTTGTTTAAAGCCACAGTTTTGTTTAGTTGTTTGTTGATAGTAAAATAACATTAGAATAAACGCAGACGTGAAGCATTACCGACCGCTCGCCACTCCCGAAATCTCTTATAGGCATTCACGGTTTCCCTGCTTTTCGTGCTTCGTTCCCAGACATTCTCTTTCTTGCTTGCCTGTTTGTGAGGTCTCGATTTCCGTCCATCTCAAGTTCGATCCGTTTTACGGTTCCGGATACATTGATTGTTCCTTTC